>NC_045438.1:146123839-146166318 GCF_002776525.5 Piliocolobus tephrosceles
GAAGAAGAAGAAGAAGAAGAAGAAGAAGAAGAAGAAGAAGAAGAAGAAGAAGAAGAAGAGAGAAGAGAAGAGAGAAGAAAGGAGAAGAAAGAAGAAAGAAGAAAGAAGAAGGAGAAGTTGTTCTGGCCAGGGCAATCAGGCAAGAGAAAGAAATAAAGTGTATTTAAATAGGAAGAGAGAAAGTCAAATTGTCTCTGTTTGCAGATGACATGATTGTATATTTAGAAAACCCTATCATCTCAGCCAAAAACTCCTAAGCTGATAAGCATCGTCTGCAAAGTCTCAGGATACAAAATCAATGTACAAAAACCACAAGCACTCCTTTACACCAACAACAGACAAGCAGAGGGCCAAATCATGAATGAACTTCTATTCACAATCGTTACAAAGAGAATAAAATACCTAGGAATACAGCTTACAAGGGATGTGATGGACCTCTTCAAGGAAAACTACAAACTACTGCTCAAGAAAATAAGAGAGGACACAAACAAATGGGAAAACATTCCATCTTCATGGATAGGAAGAATCAATATCATGAAAATGGCCATACTGCCCAAAGTAATTTACAGATTCAATGCTATTCCCATCAAACTACCATTGGCATTCTTCACAGAATTAGAAAAAACTACTTTAAATTTCATATGGAATCAAAGAAGACCCTTTATAGCCAAGACAAAAGCAAAAGAAACAAATTAAAGAAACAAAGCTGGAGGCATCAAGCTACCTGACATCAGACTATACTAGAAGGCCACAGAAACCAAAACAGCATGGTGCTGGTATCAAAACAGGCATATAGACCAATGGAACAGAACAGGGACCTCAGAAATAACACCACACACCACGAGCAGAAAACTGAAACTTGACTCCTTCCTTACACCTTATACAAAAATTAACTCAAGATGGATTAAAGACTTAAATGTAAAACCCAAAACCATAAAAACCCTAGAAAAAAAACCTAGGCAATATCATTCAGAACATAGGCATGGGCAAAGACTTCATGACAAAAATGCCAAAAGCAATTGCAACAGCCAGAATTGGCAAATGGGATGTAATTAAACTAAAGAGCTTCTGTACAGCATCATCAGAGTGAACAGGCCACCTAAAGAATGGGAGAAAAATTTTGCAATCTACCCATCTGACAAAGGTCTAATCTCCAGAATTTACAAGGAACTTAAACAAATTTACAAGAAAAATCAAACAACCCTATCAAAAAGTAGGCAAAGGATACGAACAGACACTTCTCAAAAGAAGATATTTATGTGTCAACAAATACATGAAAAAAGGCTCAACATCACTGATCATTAGAGAAATGCAAATCAAAATCACAATGAGACACCATCTCACACCAGTCAGAATGGCTATTATTAAAAAGTCAAGGCTGTGGAGAAATAAGAATGCTTTTACATTGTTGGTGGGAATGTAAATTAGTTCAACCATTGTGGAAGACAGTATGGCGATTCCTCAAGGAACAATAAGAAATACCATTTGACCCAGCAATCCCATTACTGGGTATATACCCAAAGGAATATAAATCATTCTACTATAAAGACACATGCACATGTATGTTTATTGCAGCACTGTTTACAATAGCAAAGTCATGGAATCAACCCAAATGCCCATCAATGATAGACTGGATAAAGAAAATGTGGTACATATACATCATAGAATACTATGCAGCCATAGAAAGGAATGAGACAATGTCCTTTGCAGGGACATGGATGACGCTGGAAGCCATCATCCTCAGCAAACAAACACAGGAACAGAAAACCAAACACCGCATGTTCTCACTCATAAGTGGAGGTTGAACATTGAGAACACATGGACACAGAGAGGGGAACTACACACACCAGGGCCTGTTGCGGGATGGGGCATGAAGGGAAGGAACTTACAGGATGAGTCAACAGGTACAGCAAACCACCATGGCACGCTGATACCTATGTAACAAACCTGCATGTTCTGCACATGGATCCCCGAACTTAAAGTCAAATTTAAAAAATTAATAAACAAACAAACATAAAAAAACTCATGCTTACAAAGATCACACATCTCTCTCAAGGTCACGTAACTTATCAGTGGGAAACCAAATCTAATGGTTTTATTGCGAATCAAGCATATGCAAATATACTCTCCTGTCAATTCTATAAAGTAGATGTTATTATTCTTGTTTCAATTATGAGGTAACCAAGACTCAAAATCAAATAACAAGGCCAAAGTGAAGAGAATTAGTAAGAGGCAAATTAGGAATTATATCCAGAGCTGTCTAATACAACACACTTACTTTTTCCCACCATGGCATCCTGCCTTCAATTTACATCTTATTCACAGTATTTTACCTTTTCACTGGATGTGACTAGCACACTAATAATAATTGAGGAGCCTCCCACCCAAAAAATCGAGGGTTCTCAGTTCAGGACTGTTGTTTTCAGTCCTTGTTATCCCCCTTGATGAAACAGAAGGAGCTCATAGGGAAAAAAAACAAGTACTGTGTATGTCATTATCAGACTATCTAGAACAGTCTGCGCTCATGCTGTGTGAACAACCACCCCATCATTTTAGTATTTTAACAAAACAGATGCAAATTCTGACAGTGCAACCAGGCCATTCTCCATGCAAGTGTCCTCGCAGTGATCCAGCAGCTTTGATCTGGAAGCTTTTCCATCTTGAAGTGAGGCCCTGACATCCTCCGCAGCAAGGAAAGAAATTAACTGAAGGATTCTTGAGGAGTTTTTTGTGGTCGCATCCTGAAAATGCCACGTGTTCCTTCCTTTCGCATCTCATTAGCCAGAATCCAGCACATGCCCCATCTAATTCAGTGGCACTGAGAAGTTGACTCACTGTGCACACAAGGGGGAGGAAAAAATTAAAATTTGGCAAACACATGGCATGATCTCTGCCACATCATCCTTAAGAAACAGATCCAGGATGTATAAGAAAATAGCAAAAGTTTAAGAATTAGCAAGTGAGGTCACGGATTATAAATTAAATAAAACTTTCTGGATGGAGAGACATAAAGAGATACATATGTATTGATTCAACTAAGAAAAGAGGAAAGAATCAGAAACTATATCAGAAAAAAAAAAAATAGTATGGTCATTAAGAAGGACTTATGCATAAACAAGCAAAGTGACCTAAAAGGTTTTCTTCAAATGTCAAAAGTGATAGGAAAATGTAGGCCTGTCTTGCTTTAGGACAAGGATTTATGTGTCATTTCAGTCACTGACTTTATAATTTCAATTTCTCAAATTCTATTTAGTGTCTTCTTTCTTCATAGCACTGAGCAAGGTTCTATGGCAGGCCCAAAGAAATGCAACCAGAGGCAGTCCCCACCCTCTAAAAAATTATACTCCGATGAATGAGAAAAGCAGTCATGCCTGAAATAAAAGGACATCATCTTTTGCAGTGGAATCTCAAAGTCATCCATGAAAACACTAGGCTTAGAAAGAACCACTGGGGTCTCCCCAAAGGAATATACTATTTTGCCAGTACATTGTGCAGCACTGAGCACTTGGTATATTTCTCCCGGCTGCTTGCTCTCTTTAATTTCTGACTAGTGGTGCAGTCACTCAGTCTTTTACTGGTCTAGAAGCTTTCCATGAACTGCTCCACAGCAGAATAATCCAGAATGAAAAAAGCAGATAACACAGAGGCTTGTCAGCCCCATTCATCACATACGTCAGCTACAACAACATACAAAACCTTTAAGATGTGCTGCTTCCAGCTCACCTGCCCTTGCAACTAAGTGATGCCTGCCAAGACCACCAGAGCCCCGTGTCTGGGAAACCATCTCTTCCTCACTCTGTCCTAACGAATGCTCTTGGATGTGAAACACAAAGGCAGCATAAGACAGGAATGTACTGATTAATTTCAACATGCCTTTTAGAAGTCACAGTCTATCCTGAGCAAAGTGATTTTCAGCTGACTTTATCTTATTAGTGAGGACTCTGGGGAAATTTTATGGGGTAAATCCTTTTTCTGTATTACCATGCAGAGGAAACAGTTTCATCTTTAAAGCCCTGCAAGAATATACTGGGTTTTTCTGTTTGTTTGTTTTGTTTTGTTTTTTTCCCAGATACTAAACCTGGCCTCAGAGAAAGTTCTACTTGGAGAGATCTCATTAATTCCCGTGGTTTGATTGTCCACAATTTTGTGGTTCATTTATTTCTGCCAGTTTCCTCCCTAGTGTGAGAAAGAAAAAGAAGAAAGACAAGAAAAAAGGACACTATTTGCCACCGCCCACCCATATCAATATTTTCAGGACAGGCCGGGCGCAGTGGCTCACGCCTGTAATCCCTGCACTTTGGGAGGCCGAGGCGGGCGGATCACGAGGTCAGGAGATCGAGACCATCCTGGCTAACACGGTGAAACCTCGTCTCCACTAAAAGTACAGAAAAAAACAATTAGCCGGGCGCAGTGGTGGGCGCCTATTGTAGTCCCAGCTACTCAGGAGGCTGAGGCAGGAGAACGGCATGAGACTCCCCCTCAAAAAAAAAAAAAAAAAAAAATTTCAGGACAAAAATGAATTCTATTCTCTTGTAATTAGTTACGACCATTAATAAACCATACCACATTATTTTCTTTTTCAGAAAAAGGAAGATAGGAAGGCATAGAAAGTCTTCTCCCTGAAGGACCTACGTCACAAGTTTGATAAATTAACTGCATCATTTTGGATGGTTTTTTGGTTATTAAAATGTCCTATTTTCTAACAGAAAAGTAATTTGAAAGTGGATTTTTTGGAAATTTTGTACCCCTTTTTTTACAGGAGTAGAAGGAAGGCAGAGTAAAAGAAGTGAAATAGGCATTCCCTAAGTACCCAATTTTGTAGTTTTCCCTCCTTTATAGTAACAGTCCAAATTCATCTAACTTCCTGCCTTCATGGCTAAAGAAAGATTGTAACTAGAAAGTCTAACAGAAAATAGCCTCAGGTACTTTCTTATATTCCTTATTAAATTCAAAAAAGCAACCTCCTCTGACAGTCTATAATTTTCCCTCTACTGCCTCTCTTCCTCCAAAATATCCTAATCATCACTGCATATTAAAGAGCTTTTAACAATGCTTTATTTTTTTATTTTTTAAATTATTTCTTTTTAATTGACAAGACTGTATATATTTATGATGCACAACATGATGCTTTGATATATGTATACATTGTATAATGACTAAATAAAGCCAATTAATATATTTGGCTTTATAATATTTATTTGGCTTTATTATGTTAATAATATATATTAATTATATTTAAATAATTACCTCAAATACTTGCAATTATTTTTTGTGGTGAGGATACCTAAAATCTACTCTCTCAGCAATTTTCTAGTATACAATACATTGCTTTTTACTATCATCACCATGTTCTACAATAGATCACTTGAACTTATTGATCCTATCTAACCATTTTGTATGCTTTGACCAACATCTCTCCAATGTCCTCCACTCCCACGCCCACCCCAGTCCCTGGTAACCACCATTCTACTCTCTACTTCTATGAGTTCCACTTTTTTAGATTCCACATGTAAGTGAGATCATGCAGTATTTGTTTTTCTGTGTCTGGCTTATTAATTTTAACATAACGTTCTTCAAGTTCATCCATGTTGTTGCAAATAACAGGATTTCCTACTTTTAAGAGGGAAATCTTTTTTTTTCTTAAAAACAAAAAAAAGAGATTTAATGAAATAATAAATGAGAAGCTCCCAGTACAGGGCCTAACAATACAATTAAGGCCAGCCAAGATTACGGTGTTCTGTCCAGCATTATTTTCTGGCCAGGCACTACACCAAGTGTTTTACATACATGCTTTCACTCAGTCTTCACAGCAGCCCTGTGGCATTCACCCCAATGCACCAATGAGGAAGCAGACACCCAGAGAGGGTGACTTTCCCCTGGTCACACACCTAAAACAAGGGATCGGAGAGGCAAGCCCAGGTCTGTGTGACTCCAGATGGGCCCCTCTCAGCCAGTGGATCCCTGCCTCTCATATAGCAGATGCTCAGTAAGTGGTGAGGTCGTTCTGACCCCATCTGATCATCAGCAGTCCTCCCTCCAATCCCCAGCCCCCTGCCAGGCTCTGGGCATCACCCTCACTGTGACCTAGGGCAAAGCCAAAGCCATCCTTGAGAGCAGGTAAGGAACAGCTCTGCAGCTGTGCCCTTGACCACTTTGAGGAGGATGGGGTTAGGAAGATACAGAGAAGGAGAAGGGGAAGAGGAGAGCAGAAAAGGGAAAATAACAAGGAGAGAAAGAGATGGGGAAGGGAATGCATATATACAGAGGGCAGTGATGCATATGTACCATGATGCGTATATACTATGGTATGCGCATAATGTATACACACATTTTCTTTAGCCATTTATCTATTAATGGACACTTAGGTTGATTCCACATCTTTGCTATTGGTAACAATGGCTAATTATCTGATGGGCACATTATAAAATATAATGCTGATACCCAAATAATAGCTTTGTTAATATTATTTTCTATCCTGGTGTCATCGCCACTAGGATCTGTTTCAGACATTCTAAATTAATGCACTGATATGATTACTTACCCTTTGTACCTTTGCCCATTTGTAATTCTCTATCTACCTAGACTTCAGAAAGGAAAGAAACTAAGTCATGTATTGCTTGATTTTGTGGCTATCACTTGGGGGTTTTAATCTTGACATGCAAATAGAGGATATTATAATCACTGATCACAGTAATCATTCTGGACTCTTCTTATTTTAAGCACATAAAGACAAATCTCAAGATTCTAATAGTGTTCTCAGGAGTTGTTCCAGCATCCCTTCTGTGGCCCTAAGACAAAATTTCAACCTCAGTGCCTTCCACAAATGACAGGCCCCCATCAGACTCAGCCACTTTTTGTCTAGGTAACTTGTACCTGCAACTACCTTCTCCTGTGTGATACAAAACCAGAGTCAGGGGAATTTCTACTCCAAATTCCATGCATTGGGGCTTCAAACCACTTTTGTTGTTTCTGTCGTTGTTTTAAGGAGCAGAGAGTTTAATAGCCAAGAAGGAAGGGAGAAGACAAAACAAAGAAGCTCCCCCATACAGAGACAGAGGGAGGGGGGCTCCAAAACCGAAAGAGGAGGTCCTCACCTGCCATGGGTACCAGCCAGGTATATATGCAGAGGCTGGAGGAAGTGGTGTTTGACTTGCATAGGACTCAGGGGATTTGTTTGACTAGGCATGTCATTTACTCAGCCTGCAAAAAAGCTGGCCCTCCCACCCTAGCCTTTTAATATGCAAATGCAGGGCCCCATGAAGTTCTGCACACATGGGGTATGTAAGGGCGGCCATGTTGCCAGGAACATGTGGGGAAAAGGGCAAGAAGGCAGCGGGAATCTCCATGCTTGGGTAGACCCAGTTTCTAATGGCCGGCATTTGCGTATCAAAAGTTGCTGGCCTTGCTCTAAGAGCCTGGGCTTTACAACAAACTTTTCTGGAGATGCTTTAAAACATGAAAACTTCCCAAGAACCCCTTTTCCTACAACATTCCCCCCTGTGGAGATGCCACACTAATTAGGGGGTTTTGGGTGACGACTCCTTCTGGCTACTTCCTGCTGAAAAGGGGCGTTGAATGGGGGAACAGCTGCTAGGGCTCCTTTTGGGGTCAATCTAAGGGTCCTCAGAAGAATGGCATGTCCATGTGTGGTTCAATTTACACCATCATTTGAAGTTTGATTGTTTCCAGGCAAGAAGAAACGATTTGAGTTATAGTATTGAGTATACAGGGTCCAAATACCAACACAAGACATATAAGCAAGAAAGTGCTTAATAAAGGGGGTTAACCAATTCCATAAAGAAGACTGAAGTTCAACCTATGCAAATTAATAAATGTAATCCATCACATAAACAGAACCAATGACAAAAACCACATGATTATCTCAATAGATGCAGAAAAGGCCTTTGACAAAATTCAACATCCCTTAATGCTAAAAACTATCAATAAACTAGGTATCGATGGAACATATCTCAAAATAGTAAGAGCTATTTATGACAAACCCACAGCCAATATCATACTGAATGGGCAAAAGCTGGAAGCATTCCATTTGAAAACCGGCACAAGACAAGGATACCCTCTCTCACCACTCCTATTCAACATAGTGTTGGAAGTTCTGGCCAGGACAAGCAGGCAAGAGAAAGAAATACAGGGTATTCAATTAGGAAAAGAGGAAGTCAAATTGTCTCTGTTTGCAGATGACATGATTGTATATTTAGAAAACCCCATCGTCTCAGCCCAAAATCTCCTTAAATTGATAAGCAACTTCTGCAAAGTCTCAGGATACAAAATCAATGTGCAAAAATCACAAGCATTCCTATACACCAACAACAGACAGAGAGCCAAATCATGAGTAAACTTCTATCCGCAACTGCTACAAAGAGAATAAAATACCTAGGAATACAACTTCCAAGGAATGTGAAGGACCTCTTCAAGGAGAACTACAAGCCACTGCCCAAGAAAATAAGAGAGGACACAAACAAATGGAAAAACATTCCATGCTTATGGATAGGAAGAATCAATATCGTGAAAATGTCCATACTGCCTAAAGTAATTTATAGATTCAATGCCATCCCCATCAAGCTACCATTGACCTTCTTCACAGAATTGGAAAAAAACACTTTAAACTTCATACGGAACCAAAATAGTCCACATAGCCAAGACAAACCTAAGCAAAAACAATTGGAGGCATCACGCTACCTGACTTCAAACTCTACTACAAGGCTACAGTAACCAAAACAGCATGGTACTGGTACCAAAACAGATATATAGACCAATGGCACACAACAGATGCATCAGAAATAACACCACACATCTACAACCATCTGATCTTTGACAAACATGACACAAGCAATGGGGAAAGGATCCCCTATTTAATAAATGGTGTTGGGAAAACTGGCTAGCCATAAGCAGAAAACTGAAACTTGACCCCTTCCTTATACCTTGTACAAAAATTAACTCAAGATGGATTAAAGACTTAAATGTAAGACCTAAAACCATAAAAATCTCAGAAGAAAACCCAGGCAATACCATTCAGGACATAGGCATGGGCAAACAATTCTTGTCCAAAACACCAAAGCAATGGCAACAAAAGCCAAAATTGACAAATGGGATCTAATTAAACTAAAGTGCTTCGGCACAGCAAAAGAAACTACCATCAGAGTGAACAGGCAACCTACAGAATGGGAGAAAGTTTTTGCAATCTATCCACCTGACAAAGGGCTAATATCCAGAATCTACAAATAAATTAAACACATTTACAAGAAAAAAAAACAACCCCATCAATAAGTCAGCAAAGGATATGAACAGACACTTCGCAAAAGAAGACATTTATTCAGCCAACAAACATATGAAAAAATGTTCATCATTGCTGGTCATTAGAGAAATGCAAATCAAAACCACAATGAGATACCATCTCATGGCAGTTAGAATGGCGATCATTAAAAAGTCAGGAAACAGCAGATCCTGGAGAGGATGTGGAGAAACAGGAACACTTTTACACTGTTGGTGAAAGGGTAAATTAGTTCAACCATTGTGGAAGACAGTGTGGCGATTCCTCAAGGATCCAGAATCAGAAATACTATTTGACTCAGCAATCCCATTACTGGGCATATACCCAAAGGATTATAAATCATTCTACTATAAAAACACATGCACACAGATGTTTATTGTGGCACTATTCACAATAGCAAAGACTTGGAACCAACCCAAATGTCCATCAATGATAGATTGGATAAAGAAAATGTGGCACATATATTCCATGGAATATTATGCAGCCATAACAAAGGATGAGTTCATGTCCTTTGCAGGGACATGGATGAAGCTGGTAACCATCATTCTGAGCAAACTAACACAAGAATAGAAAACCAAATACCACATGTTCTCACTCATAAGGGGGAGTTGAACAATAAGAAAACATGGACACAGGGCGGGGAACATCACACACTGGGGCCTGTTGGGAGGTGGGGACTAGGGGAGGGATAGCATTTGAAGAAATATCTAATGTAGGTGACGGGTTGATTGGTGCAGCAAACCACCATGGCACATGTATACCTATGTAGCAAAACTGCACGTTCTGCACATGTACCTCAGAACTTAAAGTATTAAAAAAAAAAGACTTGAATTTATTAAAGAGGGATTGTAGCCACTCGGGACTGAAGCCTGCATTTACCTGTCAGTAACTTTGGTTTGATTTTTAAGTACCTGTAGATTTTCCTTTACTTTACTAGAGGTGTTAATCCTAAAGCAGTAAGTTTCATTTGAAACTGCATTACTAAACTCAATAAAAAGTCCTAGCTGACTCCGTGATAGTAAAATTTTCATGCTTCCTTTTTGTCAACTATTATCGCTGCTATAAGGATAATAATTAAGCAAAATACTACAGCAATGGAAACTCTCTGTTCAATATTTCAGTTATAAGGTGCTACCACGTATAACCCTATTGCAAACAGTACAGTGAGAACAGCAATTCCCACAAGTATGGAGTGGTAGGTAATTTCTATCTAAAATTTTACTTGCCAAGATATAGAATTCCCCTTTGGGGGTCTATGAAGTTCCTTGGTTTTATTTTCCCAAAGAAACCTCCAGGTTCTGGGCACCTTATTCACTTTCATTACCTGGCAGAATTTGCAATATAACTGCCTAGAACTAGCATATTGATTCACATTTTTACATTACCCATCCCTTTTTTTTTTTTTTCCAACCTGCAGAAGATCACCTCTTGATTCACAGGAATAAGCAGAGTTAGTCTAAAATGTAGGCAAAAGGCTTAGAAACAATTCATGAGACTAGGATTTAATGATAAATATACAGTAAGCTTTGGAGCAAAATTTTTCTCTCTAGTCCTCATTTTTGGTAGAAACTAGATTATGAGTAAACTTTAGTCTTATACTTGGCCTGACTATTTGCATAAAGTGCAGTAAGAATGTTACTTTTACATAGGCCTTTTGGAATGGCTTTGATGAAACTCTGTTTCACAAAAAATTTCAGATAAGACTTTCAAAGCTGAGCCCAGCCATGGGTTTGTATCCTCTAAAACCTGTGAGTTGTGTGATCCTTCCCTCTTAAGGTTCCAAGATAAACTTGGAGCTTCCAGACCTGTTAGAAAGTAACATTCTTTACTGACCACAGGTTAGGAACCCTGTGTGGGGACTGTGTAGACAAGGTATGAGGCCAGTTCTCCCCAATGGGCTTTTATTGGCTTTGCATGTTAAGCTTGATTCCTTAAAGGGAAACACACCCTTTCAGTAAAAGCATTGGTAAAATAACCAGTTTTTCCAATTGTGTCCTGTTGACAAAGAAAAATGGATTCTTACTACACTGATGCAAACAACTATATTGCGGTAAGTTAAGAGTACTTACAGATAGTCTCCAAATTCTAGAGGAACCAGGCAGAGAAAAATAAACATGCTCCAAATTTTGCTCACAGGAATACACCTTACTCAATTATTAAGACCATAAATAGTTTAAAATAGCTTTCCTTAACTCTGAAAATCAAAACAAGGGTCAGCAGTATTCCAAGCAAAAGTTAAAAAGGTTCCTTTAACTCTCTGAGTGTAGTCCACTTAGTTAGCTTTTGTTTTGCTTTATATTTGTCAACATGTCAGTTCTTTATGAGTCCTGCACATTCTTTATTTCAATGTTACCACCTTTAAAGCAATTAAAAACTTGCATTTGTGAACACCTGTTAAAGTCCTTAATACAGCTTGATTATAAACCATCTTTTGAGAAGAAACAAAGCAAGACAACAATTTTCTGCAAATGACAAATTTCCAGGATAGTTACAGTTAACAATATGACTGACAGGTTTATTTATCTCTGTGGTTTACAATAACTTTACCTTTAATTGTAACTGATAGCATATACTTAGACATTAGAATTTTAGAAATCCCAAACAATTTTGAAACACATATTAGTATTATTCACCAAAATATAACTTAAAGAAGTTTGGACATAATTTTGGCAATCTCATTTGACTAAACATGTCAAATGATCCTGTCTACCTCTTCTCTGAATATTTCAGGGGCCTTTTAAACCATCCAAAAAGCCAGGCATCAGGAAGGACAATTTCCAGGTTGCCATAAATTATTTTGCCAAAACAATGACTCAAAAGGCAAAAACCTTTATTAGGCTTTACTATGACATGAAAATTCTGTTCAAAGTGAAAGTTCACCCTTGTATTAGTTTATTAATGTTAATCCCAATTTCTTTACATGAAATCTTATAGATTATTCCATATAATCCTAACCAATTTGACCATGAAGTGAAATCTTTATATAACCCTTTTACTAAAGGGCAGATTAGTGTTTTAAGACCTCCTTGCTATGCTTTCATTTTAATGCTTAATTGATGAAAAGACCATATAGATGCTATGGGAGAAAACAATGTAGTACTTCTACCATGCATTTCATTACAAAGCAACCCAAAGCCAACTGGCTTATTTTGCAATTAGCCCATCCCTGATGGGAGTCTCATCTCCCAGTGGGGAGTAGAGATGCTTCCTTATCTTCCAGGTGGCCAAGAGCATGCTTCTCTGATTTATAACTACTATTAGCCATCCCTTACAGTGTATTTTTTACCAGTTATTACAGACCAAAGTTCTCTCACAATGCGAAGTACTTCTGATACCCCCGAAACTCAAAACTGGCAGATAACATAATGCAAAACAGAACAGAGCCTTTGATTTTGAGAGGGATCTATCTCCTTTTAATTCCCGGGGTTTCATGAGGAAAACAGAAGGTTTTTTCCCAAAATGGGGTTTGTGGCGCCTCCTCTGTTTTTCCCCAGGAGTCCCACACTACCAGAAGTTATTGTAGGGCCTTTTATGCATGCATTAAGAGTGGTAAGACAAAAAAATGGAGAAAAATAATTCAGTTAACTGAGAGGAAAAGAGCCTTTTTCTAGAAAAACAAGATTCAAGAAAAGAAAAGCACAAAGGCCTTTTAAATATACCTAAAACTTGAATATCTACTTTTAATTAAGCTGAGCACTCTTTTAAAAAATCCTTTCAAATCTCTTGTTACTTGACTTTAGCCACACCAAGCAGTTAAGATTTTCGGCTTTTGAACTTTACAAAAAGTACCCTCACAGGTGAAACCAGCGAGCCTTAATTAGGTTATGACTTAACCACCAGTGTACAAGGTATTTTTAAAGGAGTGATAGGCAGCTTTTGAAATTGTCCATGAAAAATTGTCACTGAGAGAGTGAAAGAGATTTGACCCAAACAACTCCATTTTGTTTCCAGCCCCCAAGCTGTTCTTGCCCATTCCTTGGCATAGACTGAACCAACTTCGGGAGGAGCCGGGTTTACAGTCTATAGTCTAAAACAAAGGTGGTAACAGCGGCTTCCCAAGATGTACTTCCCTCTTGCCTGGAGACCAGACCAAGGAACTAGCCACAGGATTATAAACCATGGCCCAAGAGCCATGCAGCTGGAGGCTACGAGATTTTGACCCTCCCTAAACTGCTCTCAAGATCAGTGCTTAAGATATTTTGTAAACCCTGCCCTTGATGGATCAGCTGGCACCACCCAGATTGACAAACTGGCATATCTGATTTAGCACAAGAAGACAGCCACCATTGTAAAATGGCGGAGACTCAAACAAAGTATTGCCACGCGGTTACAGATTATGTTCCTGAAGACACGAAACAAGATGGAGACCTGTAGCCAAGTTTTCCAACGACTGCTTTGCTGGGCTGGCTTGAACAGCAGGCTTCGTGCCTCCTGGGCCTGCATCCTAACCTAAGATACCCTTTCTCCGACAGAACCATACAGAAAGACGTGCAAAGTACACAAGATTGTCTACAGCTTAAGACCAACCTTACAAATCCTTTTTCATTAATTATACATTTACAGAGAACATAAACAGTGACCCCTATGATCCCCTTTACCGGTTTGCACAGGGAGAGAGAAGCCAAAAACCCAACTGGTAAGAGATGCTTACCCTTTTGCCGGCCAGGCTTCTGGGTTCCCTTTTCCCTAGCTCAGCTCTACACCATGCGCTTAAGATTTGGAAAATGAACTTTTCCCAGGTTGGAAGAACATTATATAAGAGACAGAAGCCATTTTAAACACAAAAGAAGGAAAAACACCATAGAAAGGAGTTTCAATTAGGGTTGTTAAGAGGTCATACCTCTCTTCCTATTGGGAATGGTGATTCCCCTATTTCTTTGCCTTCCCTATTTTCTCTTTTCCCTTCTGGCCTGCTATAGGAGACACATTGCTCATCTCCAAAATTTTCTTCTGCTTCCTGTGGTGCCTGTTTTAGCTGCAGTGAGGGTTTGACTGACCAGCAACGTAACATCCCTCCATGTGAGGTCAAATACCTGAATTAAATTTTGGAAAGTTTCTATATACCTATCAGGTCGTCAGAAAAATCAGCCTCAGTTTCCCTTTACTTGCCTAAGGTCCTGCAATGAGAAGGAACTTGAAGGGGCCCCAAATAAGGAGGACCCTCAGATGATTTCCTTGAAAGTTACTTTTTTAATTTGGGGGAACTATTTTGCCTGGGCCTGTCCGATATGGTTGCTAAAAGAGCTGGGTTGATATTGCAGCACTTGCAAAGGTCTAGTAAAAAGGCCATACCCTTGTGCAAAAGAAAGTAAGTCACTTTTCTTCAAAGTTTCAAGGTCAAAGGCATCCCAGTGCTTCAGCATACACTCCAGGGGAGTGCATGTTGAAGATGATCTGTCACCCATCCAGAAAGAGAAGTGAGAATAAAAGCGTCCTTTCAGTCTCCGTCCTTTCAGTATGTGATCCAGGATGGAGATGAAAACAGTACAGGGTGTTCCCTCTACTATTTTCTCTCCATCGCTCCTGGATTCCCGGCACCAGCTTAAATGTGCCGCCCATGACTACAGGCATGACCCTCCAAGCCATGGCACCAGAGGAACTAAGTTTTGGGCCTTAGTCACGCTGTCCCCAACCAATCAGTTCTCTGTCTTTTATTTCCCTTTGGCCTCCTAGACTTGCATGGCCTGTGTGCCTTCCAAAAAATGGATGTCAAGAAAAACCATGTAATTGGGCAAGGCCCCTTTAAGGGAGGGCGGCGTGCTAGGTTGAACTCTATATTCTGCTATTATAGCCCATGCTAAAACATTTACCCATAGAAGAATGGTTCCGGTTAACCTCCAGACTTAAAATCCCCTTACTCATTAAGTACTATCTTAATAGGAGACAAAATTGATGCCTTAACGGAACATAGGAACCAAATGGCCGTTTTCCTACTGGTGGGACAATATCAAGACTAAAACTTGGCTATGGAAGACATCTTACTCCAAACCATTAAAAGCAGAAACTTCCCATTCCCAGAAGAGGCCTAGGGCCTGCTTTCTACTAGGTAGCTTAGAAATACCATGTGATCACCAGAGAAAACGTAGAGACATTTATTGAGTTACTGCCTGCCGTGATTCACGATCTTTTCTAACAGTCCTGTTTCCCTGAACTGTAAAGATTCCTGCACATTAGACACACAGAGAGAGGGCAAGAGACCGCAGATGGAAAGAGAAAGAAACTTTGGCGACAGGGTAGCTGAAGAGAGCCTTGAGATTAAAGGACAGATTTAAAGTTGAAATACGCTCCACACTTCAGTCTGACGACTGAATTTCCTTTCCCACCCCAGGCACCAAGATGATATGGCTCTGATGAGTGGAGGAACACCAGGGCTCTTGGTCCTCATGCCGGTTTAGATAACATGACACGGACACACGTGGAGTGGTTTTAAGGAGCGGAGAGTTTAACAGGCAAGAAGAAAGGGAGAAGACAGAAGGAAGAAGCTCCCCCATTCAGAGACAGTGGGGGGGGGGTCTCCAAAGCTAAAAGAGGAGGTCCCCCCAAATCACTTTTATCCTCTTTCCTCTCCTGCCAGATCCTTTCCCTTTGGAACCTTGTGACTTTCAGCACACACATCAAACCCTGATACAGCTTGATCATAGTTGGTTCCCTCCCGCTCCAGACAAATAGAAGGCTTGGAAAAGGCCCAGAGGAGAAGTAGAAAGGCCTTCTTAGGTCTGCATGAATGTGGATGATGTTCAGAGGTTTCTCAGTTACACTGAGGTATGCATCCCATTTATTTCAGCCAGGTGATCATTTCTTGTCTGCTGTATTCCAAGTGTCAAACTAGGATGCAAAGAAACAAAGACAAAGTCTTGCCTTCAAGCTGTACATAATCTAGTAAGAGCTAAACGCACTTAGCAACTAATCTTAGCACTGATGAAGTGTTGTTTTGTTTTGTTTTAGACGAAGTTTCATTCTTGTTGCCCAGGCTGGAGTGCAATGGCATGATCTCAGCTCACTGCAATCTCCGCCTTCAGTATTCAAGTGATTCTCCTGCCTCAGCCTCCCATGTAGCTGGGATTACAGGCATGTGCCAACATGTCTGGCTAGTTTTGTATTTTTAGTAGAGACAGGTTTCACCATGTTGGTCAGGCTGGTCTTGAACTCCTGACCTCAGGTGAGCCACCTGCCTTGGCCTCCCAAAGTGCTGGGATTACAGGCATGAGATACCATGCCCAGACTGATGAAGTGTTCTGAAAGAGGTAGAAGCCTGATGCTCTGAGAACAGACACCTACTGAGTAGACTGGTACTTGAGAAGCCTTTCTGCATGTGATAACTAAGTCAAATCAGGAAGGATGAGTCGGGGATCACCATATAAAAACAGGGGAAAGCGTGCTCCAAGCAGTGGAAACAACATGGCCTGACAGAGACACAACAGATGAAAGATGTTAGTATATTTAATGCGATTCTCTATGGTTACTCTTTAGGATAAGCAAAGTCAAAACAGGAAGAGTTTTGCAGTCTGGTAACTATTTTATATTTACTCTATATCCAAACGAAACCAATTGAAGAATTTTGAGTGGGAGAATAAAATAATCAAGAAGAATTGACTGGGCTTGGTAATGGATAGATTAATTCCACAACCAATTTTTTTAAAAGCCTACTCAGTGTCAGCCACTCTACAGAGAGCTCATCACATAAATATAAGCCAGATGTATTCTTGTCTTTTAGTTGCTTCCAACCCAGTAGCTATATGGCAAAAAAGAAAAAAAGGGAGACTACAAAGGAAGATGAAGGAAAGAAGGTGTGGAAAATGAACACAAAACTTCTGAGTTGGGCAATGGATGAGAAGTGGTGTTATTTATAGAAATAGGGCACAGAAGGAAGAAGGTAATAATGAGTTCAGTTTGGAATGTCTTTCTTCAAACAGCCTGCCAAGTAGCTAAGAGGAAATGCACAACAGATAGCTGGAGCTGAGGCGAAATCCAGACCGATGCCTATTTTCGTATGGCTCATGTGTGCTGCTTCAGTGGACACAGAGACCAATCTGGGGTGTCCCCCTCCACCTCCATTCCCCTCTGTTACTGCATGTGTAACCACCCATCCTTCCCCATCCCCACACACTCCTGCCAGCCCACGGGCCCCAATCCCTCAAATGTCTGGAGAAAGTTTCCCTCCAGCTGACAGTGACTGTGTATGAAGTGTACTCATGGTCCAGAAGGGCCCATCAGACAAACAGGATGGTGAAGGGGTAAGAGTTGTCTTTTGTCATAGAAGTCCCCACACAATATCCTCAGTTTTGCTTCTGATCTGCAAAATACAAGCCTAAGTCATTTAGTATCTCGCTCTTTACAAAAAAAAAAAGAAAGAAAGAAAGTTTGCCCACCCCAGGTTTGAACATAAAACAGCATATTTGAGTGTGTTTTTCTTATGAAAAACAACTAGTCTTTGTAATATTATGCCACCAAAATTCAATTCAGATGAACAAACATACTCACAATGTATTCAGAGGGTTTAAGCTGGAAATATTTATTGAAAGCTGAAAATTTACATTAGGTTAGGCAGTTCTTTACTCCACTCTCCCCTCTTTTAATCTGAAGAAAAAGAAAAGAAAAACCTAATTAATCAGGGTAACCAAATTCTGCCTTGAAGATACTATAATTTCTTCTGAATTTTTCATACTTTGGGTTGTATCTTCTCTCAGAGTTTCATCAGAACGTAGTTTGCTGTTCAAGGGGCCTTTTACATCTCACCAGGTATTAATTTATTTACAGAAGAAGGAAATTGAGCCGTTTGTCTGGGGCAGACAAACAACAAGTTAAAAATTTAAAAACCAACTGATTACGTCTCTGGTTATCTGGTTTCTACAATTCCAGACACCTGGCACAGTCAGTTTGCTTACCTAAAAGGACCAGTTGCATTGGTCTGGTGGAGACACAGCCAAAGGCAGCAGTTCTACCAGCTCACACACCTGGGATTTTTTCGTTTTTTTTTTTTTTTTAACTTTTCCCAACCTCATACTGGCCAAGTCATGCAGATGAAGAAGTGATGTGGGAAGTAATTAAGTGCTATTAGAAGCAAACGGCATCTAGTTTGACTGAATGGCCAAGTGCGGTGTGGTCTTTTGATAGCATTTCCAAATACAGGAACCAAATTTGATCCTTTAAGTCCTCCTTCTCTTTAGGATGCATGTTTATTCAAAGAACAGATGGGGAGAAAAATCAGAAAAAGACTTTGTTCGACCCACATAAAACAGCATATTTGAGTGTGGGCATGAAGGGAGATGAGTTTTGGAAGGATTTTCATTTGTTTGATGTGTGGAGATAGAATTGGGAAGTGGGAAAGCGCGAACTTTTATATTTAATCTCTCCCAGGGCGGAGCTTCAGAAGGTTCTAAGAGAAAGAAAGCTCCCTTAGTAAGCACATATTTCTATGCTCTCATATCTTTGGTATTTTCCATTATAATAAAAGAGAGATTTCCAGGACTAAAGTTACTGGGTACTACAGACAGGAAGAAATTTTAGAAACGGTTATAAACTACCACCCACAAATTAAGCTTTTTTAGGGTTTGGAAATTTTAAATAAATTGTCTTTGGATGAGGTCATGCCTGTGTGCTATTATATGTACTCCTAGTCAGTAAAGACCAAAATGGAAATCCAGAGAGCACTGCACTAAAAACAAGCTTAACGCTGAGAGCATTTATGACCTACCTGCCTAATCTGGTAGGTCTCCAGGCTCACAAGAAAATTGTTTCTCTTGAGATGCTCAAGTTGTCACTGCATGTCAGGGAAACTCAGGTATAAACAGGTACTTAAAAATAAGGGTAAGCTTTGCTGGCTACTTAAAGCAAATTGAGCTTTTGAAACTGATGAGGTATGCCCCTTTGAAATGTTGGCATCAATCTGGAGGCCAATGCAAACAAGAAACAACAGGGGGAAAGACGATGGAGGAGGAATCATAATGGAAAGGAATTGCCTGCTGGTTGCTAACATTTCCATATGGACACAAGCAGCAAAATTACAAAAGATCAAAGAGCAATCCAAAGAAGAAGGGAGTGTTCAGTCTCATAATTGTGCATGTGTGTGAACATACAGCCTTCTGTAAGGATAATAGCAGAAACATGTTTTCGCAAGTGAGGTCCAATGTATGCCAACTAATGGGGGTGCCTGGCTGAACCTCAGTATGCAAAAATCTACTCTACATTTGTTAAAGATGCTACTGATTAATGGTATCTCAAATCTGTAATAACAGTTAACAGATGCGCAAGGAGGAAATGTCCTCAATAAAAATGCTGTAGGCTTCCAAACATCATTGTAATGATTCCATTTGTGGTCAAATGCTATCAACCCATTTTGCAGCTAAAGCCTAAGGCAAAATAATTGTGCCTGCCCACCATGACATTGAGTGAGAAGTTGTGGTGCAAAGGGAAAACTCATTGTCCAACTCTTTACGTGTCAGCACTACATACGAAGTTTCTCTTGTGTCTGTTTTAAACTAGTGTCTTTCACAAGAAATAATTTCAATCTTTGCACCCAGAGAATAGCTTCTCTATGCATTTCTAATCTAATGAAATCACTGATTTTCCTGGGTTAAGAAGTTAGTGAGTTCTATTTCAAAACAGACAAGCTTACTCTACATTTGGTAAACTCTGTCCCAACTGAAAAAATTTTAAACAACTGTAATGCTTGGTAAATGTATTATTAACTACTATTAGTACATAACCAAATAATAACATAATGAAAAAAATGTTTAATAGCAACAGAGTGAACATAAAAATAATATTAGGAAATGCAAAAAAAAAGCTTGGTATATCTCAAAATACACAACTGTTCAAGAGCACATTGGTCCAAATCACCAGTTTTTTCTTTTTCATTCATTAATTTCTGTTATGGTTTGAATGTGTTTTCCAAAGTTCATGTGTTGGAAACTTAATCCCCAGTGCAACTGTGTTGAAAGGTAGGACCTTTATGAGGTGATTATGTTATGAGGACTCTGGATGAATGGATTAATGTATTATTGAAAGTTTGCTATAAAAGGCGAATTTGGCCTACTCTTGCTGTCTCTCACCATGTGATGCTTTCTGCCATTTTATGACACAGCAAGAAGGCCCTTACCAGATGCAACCCCTCAATCTTGGACTTACCAACCTCTAGAGCCAATCAATCGCTTTACTTTGTAAATTACCCAGTCTTAGGTGTTCTGTTACAGCAACAGAAAATGGACTGAGACAATTTCCTTGGGAAAGTAAACAGAATGGGCTTTGAAGGAGTCCTCCCTCCCTAATTCAGAAAACAAAATGACCAAGACACAACCTTCAACACTTCATTATATTATTAGGTTTAATGGTTGTAATTACACATGGCTTTATAGACTCAAAGTGCTTTGCAACCTTTAATTAGTCCATCTTCCCAAGTACACCTCCATTTTTGGATGACAACACTGAGGTATATTGGTTATGATTTGCCCTCCAGTAACCAAGTAAGTCAGAAGCCCAGTTCAGAGTAAAACCAAGTCTCCAAAACAGAACCAATGCATGGGCACTGGGATTCAGGCTCACCTTTCATTCTACAGCATAGCTGGAATTTTGTTTAAAATGTGAAAGCATGCAAACAACACTTACCACCAGATATAGGAGGGTTTTGTTGTTATTAATCAACTTTTTATTGTATTTTCCCTTTGGATGTAACTTCAAGTCAAATATAAATACTTTTTCCTCTTGCTATATCTTCTAACGTCCAGTTCTCTTATCCACTTGTCCTCATTTGGAACACAATTTTCACTTTTAGAAAGATGTTTCCGGCCGGGCGCGGTGGCTCAAGCCTGTAATCCCAGCACTTTGGGAGGCCGAGATGGGCGGATCACGAGGTCAGGAGATCGAGACCATCCTGGCTAACACTGTGAAACCCCGTCTCTACTAAAAAATACAAAAAACTAGCCGGGCGAGGTGGCGGGCGCCTGTAGTCCGAGCTACTCGGGAGGCTGAGGCAGGAGAATGGCGTAAACCCGGGAGGCGGAGCTTGCAGTGAGCTGAGATCCGGCCACTGCACTCCAGCCCGGGAGACAGAGACAGAGCAAGACTCCGTCTCAAAAAAAAAAAAAAAGAAAGAAAGATGTTTCCTTAGAGTTTGGAAAATTAATTTGATTAAGAGTGAGAATCTGTAATCCTAGCACTTTGGGAGGCCACGGCAGGTGGATCACAATGTCAGGAGTTCAAAACCAGCCTGGCCAAGATGGTGAAACCCCATCTCTACCATAAATACAAAAAATTAGCTGGGCCTGGTGGCGGGTGCCTATAATCCTAGCTACTTGGGAAGCTAAGACAGAGAATTGCTTGAACCCAGGAGGTGGAGGTTGCAGTGACCCAAGATCATGCCACTGCACTCCAACCTGGGTGACAGAATGAGATTCCGTCTAAAAAAAAAAAGTGAGAGTCAGTGTGAATGTGTGTGTATGCGTGCATGCTTTAGGGCCAGTGCAGTTAAAAATACTACCAGATTCAAGAATCCCAATGTAAGCAGTCTTATAAACCTTAAAAACGTCATTTAAATCACATATTCAATAGGAAGTTTTAAGAAAGAGACAGAGACTCATTGTGAGCTTTTTTCATGTGCCTGTCTCCCTGTCTCTGGCTCATCTTCCAGCTGCTTTGCAGGGCGATCAAGGTGGGTGAGCAACTTGCTCCAAGCCCTGAGGTGCTGTATCCCAGCTGCCAGTATCGTCATAGGGTCACTGAGCAGACATACAACTCATTCCATTTGTAACCATGAGAAATAGAGTCCCCCAGGGAAAATATGCACTCCCTGTATGTTCCGCCCTGTGCACTGGTCTAGGTGAATCACCATCCAGGAGGGAAAGGGGAAGGGATGTGTCCTGACACATTATTTCCTCAGAGATATCAGAGCATCATTTCAAGGGTACTATACTACCTTAAACAGACGACCCATCTGATCCAGCCATGGAGATGGGATGCTTTTAGGAGTTTTCCAGTAAATGCCTCTAAATTCTATTGCTAAGGCTTCCATAAAACTATCAAAAAAGAAATGCTTTGATGTGTGTCCCCTCTAAGTACTGTGCCACAATTCATAACCTCCACACCCAGCCCCTTCCATCCTCTTCTCAGTCCCTTTTCTGTCCTCCCCTCCGCCCACCACCATGGAGCTCGGCCATGCTGTATGCCTTCCTGCTCATATGAACTGCAGTTGCTGAAAAAATGAAGCCAAAAGAAACAGCCAATAAAAACAGAAACAGCTGTAACAATTTTGCACAGCATGATCTTGATTTCCTTGAGTTTTTTTACTTTTGCCTCTTTTTATTCCCCCTCCTCTTTTTCTTCTCCCCTCAGCTCCCTTTTCCACACACCACCTTCTGTGTTGGGGCCTGGAATGAAGCAAGAAATACTTCCCTCTTCTGCACACTCTTTGTGATTCAGAAACAATGTTGGAGTCCATTTTGAATCACCAGTTCCAAAACAAGCAGAACCCCAGCGAGGCATAGAGTGCAGGGAGGAGGGGGAGCAGAAACAAAGGAAATGAGTTGAGAATCTTGCCACCAAAGACAGGTGCAAAGATTTACAAAAATAAAAAATAAGAATAGACCCAGCTCTCAAATTTGCTCCTTCTCAGGCTGCTGTTGACAGTGGCTGTGCCTGTTGTGAGTTGAGCCCACAGAAGCAGTTCTTTTTATTTCATGGAATGTTTGCACTCACCTCCCTAAATGGACCCTGTTCTGAAGCCTTTATTGAACTGTTGTTTACAGTAGCCTCACTTTACATCCATCTTCCCTTTCCCAAAAACCCAGGCATGACAATGTAGCTTGTAAATGCAAAAGGCTACTGGAGGAGCAATGTTAGTGGTTTCAGAGAAGAAAAAGAGAATGACTCAAAGCACTGAACAAATATAAAAGGAAAGACTAACAGCAGATTGCAATCAGTACCCTCTTTCCTGTCCGAACTGGCTCATGAACCTGGGGATGTTTACCTTCTTCAGAATGCATAAAGAATCCAGGATCCACTCACCAGGCCCCATCTTTAGCAGGTGCTGAGTCCCAAGCCCAGTTCTATCTAAAATGCTTGCAGTCAGGGAAGTGATCTCAAATGGTGATTAAAGCCTCCTTTTCATTTTTATTTGTTAATATATTGGGTGTTGTGCGTTGTTTTGTTTCTCTCCAGCTGTTTCCTCTCTTTACCCATTTTCTGGGACATGGTTCCCCAGTCTGAAGCTGAGCTGGATCTGGGCTACGCATCATGAAGACCTGGTAGAAATAAAAGCTCTTTCATGGTGGCAAAACCCTGTTTTTCAGATGGTGTGAAACAGATCTGTATTTCATTATTAATAATAGCACATGCATGACACCACATCTTCAAAGGGCTGCGCAGACATTAATTCTTTTGTGATGAGAAAAAAGCACCAGCAGCAGTGTCTTTTTAAAGTGAATCTCCCAGTCTTCTGGAGAGAGGCTAGAAAACATAGTCTTAGCTAGAGATGAATGAATCAAACCCCGGAGGTCTGGGATCTGGGTCTGATTGAGGAGCGCTTTGAAAAAAAAAAAAAAAAAAAAAAAAAAAAAAAATCAGGAGTTTTATCTGAGCTAGAGCATGTTCCAAATTCTACACCCTTTCAAACTCACATGGAAGTCTTTCGAAGACAAGCTGTGGTATCTTTGTTCCAGGAATAAAACAAACAGAATAAAAGGCAGGAAAGTAGAGCAGAATAAACGTGGCTTTTCAACATTGTTGAAATTCGATCTGAGGTCTCCAGAAGAGAGAGAGAATTATTCTTCCCAGTTGGCAAACCTGCCCTTCAACTTCTTTTAATAAGTGATTTCTTTGTCAAAGTCACAGTCTTCTATTAAAAGGAGACAATTGATATCCCATTTTGCAGAACCTGGAAATGGAATCCAAAGGCCCAATTTGCCACTGCACTTCTCAAATTAGCCCTTCAGTTTTTCTTTGTTTTCCTTACATTTGAAAGGTTTTTGCTTTGTTTTGGAACTTTTTTGCTCAATTTAAAAATATAGAGGATTTTGTGTTTATACAAAAATATATGTAATGTGTATATAAGTTATACAGTATAATTTATAAAGTGAAATCTCTAACTTCTGCCTCACTTAAGAACTAAAATATTATCAACAACCTGCCAGTAACGGTGTGTTCTTCTCTATTTCACCCCCTGCCTCCCTAATAGGGGTTGTCATAATCCTGTATTCCTGTAGTGGATTGATAGCATTAATGGCCCTAATTATTGGGCTCCCAAATGTCCTTCGCTCTATAGCATTATGGGGACCTCTCCCCCTGACCCCAGGCTTGACAGGGCAACTTTATTTTGCCAGTGGGCTATAAGCAAATAAGATGCAAGTACAGCCTTGGAAAGCACACGCATGTTCCTGCATGCCCCCTGGCAGAATCAGCCTTTCTTATTCTTTCCCTCTGGGCCTTGACCTGAGAACCTGGCCAGGTTAGACAGCTGGATAGTGACAGATATGTGAAGCAGAGTATCGTCACCTTAAATCATGGCCATCCTTGATCAGCCAACAGCCAAACCATAAGCTTGTGTCAGTCAAGATTAGCAGAACCACCCGGCCGGCCTGTAGCTTCATGGAAGCAGCAGTGAGCCCAGCCAAGATCAGCCAAGCACTGGCAAGATCAGACAAACACAGCTGACATGGAAACCAGATCGATAATATAATACATGTTACTTTCTATAAGCTCCTGAGTTTTGGGGTGGTGGTTTGCAGTATTACTTTAATAATAGATTATTTATACAATTCCCTTCATCTTTAAAAAAAAAACACAATGCTTGCAGCCCTGAAAAAAAATGTGTTGCTTTGTTTTGCCTTTCCTTCTCTCTTTTTTTGTTTTTAGTTTTAAAAAATTGTATCACAAGACAGATTTTCTTTTGTGACTTGTTTTCCTCACTTACCATTATGTTTCTTTCATCTACCATTATGTTTCTTTCATCTATGTAGTTGCATGTAGTTAGAGTAACTGGCTTTTATTAAATAATCTTTTTGTGAATATAAATTACTTTCTCCAGTCTTCTGTTAATGGACATTTGGCTTTCCTACTGATAGGCATTTGCACTGTTTTCAGTTTGGGGTTATTACAATCAATAAACTCACTTACAGATGTCTTCTAATGCACATTTGCAAGGTTCATTGAAATAAATACACCTAGGAGTAGAATAGTAGGACTACAGAGTATGATAATATTTTAATTTTGAAGCTAGTACCAAATTATTTTCAAAATTGGTAGTAACAATTTGAATATACATCAGTATATATATTATAAGGCCCCCATATGTATCTGCATCAAACCACCAGAAGCAGAGGCAGCACATAGGAGCCCTTGTGGGAAGGTTCAGTGGTTGAGTCTGGAAGACACATATCACCTCTGTTCACATGTCACTGGCTCAAACTCAACTATATGGCCACCTCACTGCAAGTGCAACAGGGAAACATAGTCCAAGAGGAGGAAATGAACAGGCTACCTCATCAGTCTCTGACATAGCTTCTAGTCCTTCAATATGAAAATATGAGTGTCTATTTGATAAGCACACCACAGTCTATAAAGCACATCCATGGAAAGTTTCCTATTTCACACTCTCACCAACTCTCTTGGGAAATTAGGTCAATTACCATTACACTCATTTTATAAATGAGGAAACTAGGGCTCAGAGTGGTTAAATGACTTGCCCAAGGTCACAAAGTTAGTAATTTGCTAGAGCCAGAGTATACTCTCAACACTTTTTCCCCAAAGTCTTGTCCTATTTCTAGTATAATTAACCTTTCTTTTTCCAAATACTCATTCATCCAGCAACTGATATTAATTTTTGTATGAGTACTACATGACTATAGCACTGTACTTCCTTCCCAAAACACAAAAATCAACAGAGCAAGGATCCTGCCCTTCGAGTCCCACAATTTTCAGTTTTCTATTTGCTATCTCCCGCTCTCTACCTGCCACTTCCATTGCTCACTTCATGTTTACAGCTCAATCTACTCACGCTAAGTTCACCAATAACTTCCACTTCAATGGATACAGTGGATATAGTTCAGTCCTCATCTGATTTCAGCACTGTCGAGTCATTCCAGACTGTGACCCTTCTCTCTTTGTAATGCTTTTTTCTCCTAATTCTCATCATCACACACATTCCTGATTTCCCTCTCAGTTCTCTGGTTAATTCCATTAAATCATCTTGACTGTCTTATTCTCTTCTAACCAGTCTTTTTATATTGAGAACACCCTAATTCTGCCCGACAAAATTAGATCTTTCTATAAAGACAACTGAAATGTCATCTTGATAAATAAAATAAAATAAAAATATTTTCTATGCTTTACAAAGCCTTACTCATGTCTTTCGTAACACTGACCACATCCACCTTCTATAAGTTATCTGGCTCTCACAAGTCTTACCAACTTAACTAAATGCCTTTAAGGCTCAACCTGACACACCTTCTCTTCTCACTCTATCTTCTCATTTTTGGCTATGGAGTATGACAATGTTTTAATTTTGAAGCTAGTGCTGATTATTTTCCAAATTGATAGTAATAATTTGTACATCCATCAATATATATCTTCCAAGGCCCCCATATACACCTGTATCAAACCATCAGCAGCAGAAGGAATACATATGAGACCCTGTGGGGACAGTTCATTGACCTTTAAATATGCTGTTTTCCCTGAGAGACTCTCTTGCTGCTTTTTACCTGGCTAATTCCTACTCACCTTTCAGATCTCAGTAAAAATCACTTCCTAAGGAAGCCTTCCCTGATTCTGACAAGAGTTCAGGTCCCTATCTCATGTGCATGGATGACACCCTGCACTTCTCCCTCTCAACACTTGTCACAATTGTCGTGCAACATTTAACTGTAAAAAAATTGTTTCACTTCTCTTCATTCTACTGAAATTTCAGTTTCAAGATTATAATGTCCATGTGCATGCATACTCTGTACTGCTATATGTTCTTTGCACGCAGAAGGACCTAATTGGATATTTATTTGGTGAGACCGTTTTATTAATGAAGAGAAAAAAATCTCAGTGAAATTTTGGATGCTATGACATGCATGGACTTACAGTTGACTAAAACCATTGGGTTTCTTTGTAACGTAAACTCTCTTGCCTAATTATGTGGACCTAAGTACAGAACTATAAATGTATTTATTGCTTTTAAACATCATCTTATTAGATTGAGCCCACTCATTGGACTTAAATTATCTCCCAGTTTAATATCATCTGATAAGGTGATAATCAAGTCATTGACAGAAGGGCTGATTGGGACAAAACTAGAGACAGGGCTCTGAAACCTGCTACTTGAAACTACTTTTAATTGTAGGATTACAATCCTTTACCATGGAAGTTTAACTTCTTAGTTATATTGTCCTGATCATGGCTGCTATTTTAAGAAGTGTAAAAACCAGATACCCTTACAATGCATATCAAAACCTAATTTATCTTGTAAGGTCCAAAAATTATCACTTACTTAATGAAGTTTCACCTAATTTCTTTAGACAGAAATACTATCTGCCTTCTTCTCTATGCTTCCCAATTTTGTTCTTTCCATTTTTATTATGAAATTATAAGTACTGATTGTATTCTATCTTACATTATAGTTTATTGTTTGGGATCTCTCTTTAGATTCCCATTAGTTGAATTCAATTATTTCAGGGCAACAAGGGCTACACTTTTTGCTTTGAAGTTACTATTTTTTGAGTATCTCCACCATGCCAGGAGCTGTGCCAGGCATTTTACATCCACCATCTCATTTAATTCTTATTTGAGGTATATACCATAATCATTAGCATTTTAGCAAAATAATTGTATTACTTTATAAGAGGTGAAGAAACTGAATCTCAAAGAAGTTGCTTTTATTTATACATCTCACCTGGCTTTGGTCCTTGCTCATAGCATATATTAAATGAGTGACTGTCAAATTGAAACACAGAATTGACGCTGATGGCCATTTATATGGAATTTTACTCTCCCAAGGATCATGCACCCAAAATGATGTTAATATCTTGGATTAGATGACTAGACTAAATCTGAACGGCTATTCCAGAAATGAAAGCTCCCTAATGCACTATTAATTTTCTCTGTCAAAGAGAGTATGCATTCTATATTGCTACAGGCAAATAGGGACATAACAGATGTGTTACTTGGAAAAACACTGTTGCAGGAAACAAAAGTATGCAAATTACACCTCTTCTGCACACTTCAAGACACATTTTTAAAGAAGTAAACTTTTTCAAGGTGATGTGCTGACATTCTGAAATAATTTCTTTCCCTAGAGTATGGTGACCACAACTCAGGCTTTTAAATAGAAGACCAAAGAAGCTAAAATAATGTTTCAGAGCAGTAGTTGCGATTCCTACCCGACTGTTTTTTTCTAAAACTGATCTAGACAAATACACTGTGAGAAAGAGCAGATAATGAGAAGTATAAGTGACTCAAATGGGGAAACTAAACAACAAATAACATTTCTGCCTGAGAAAGCTACCAGATACTCTGCTGGGGACCATGTTTTAAATAGAGAGCTACACAAGTAAAGCATTTCTAATCCAGTTTTCTTTCATAGGTGAGGAAGTTTAGGCCTAGAGAAGTGGAGATAACTGTCCGAAGTCAAAGAGCAGTTAAATTAGAATGCAGCCTGGAACTCAGCCTCTGGCTTCACAGTTGCTCCAGCTGCTCCATCTCTGAGTCCCTGTCTCCTGTCTACTTCTTACAAGTTGATACCCACAATTCATGACTTACATATACGACTCCCTAGACATGGCAACCCAGACTTCTGGTGGCAACGTATGCCCTGTTGGCCTGTGCTATTTATCGCTTGCATGACAATCTCATTTCACTTGCCAAGATAAAGCCTCCTTCAGGTAGTGGTCCCATTTTACCACCTGTGCTTCCTATATCAGGCTGAGCCAATAACTCTTCCCTCCAGGAAGCCTTGAATAGAAAGAATCTTTTAACAGATGCATCAAAACTTAAGGAACTTTGGAATCAGATATCCTGACTGTCAATCCTGCTTCTGTTTGTGCTGTCTTCATAACTGTCACAGTTTTTATGATTCCTGAGCCTCACTTTCTCCACCTTTAAAACAGGAGACATAATGACTGCTGGGCATTGTTGTGATGGGGATTGAATGAGATAATGTATCAGTAGTGTTTATCCCATGGAAGATGATCAGCAATTCATAGAGGTTTGCCATTGCTGTCCTTAGGTTTAGGCTAGAAGTTTCCACTAGATTTTCTGAGTTGCCATTGTCCTGTGGATACTATTAGCAGAACACGTGCTTCCCAGAAGACTGGGAAACAATCTGTTGGGAATACACTGGGACCAATATATTCCTGGCAAATTATCTTTGCACAAGCAAAATGATAGAAATAGAAGACTCTGAGGAAAATGGAAAAGCATTCTATACATTGTCCCCACACAGGGATTCTGTCTTTATTGTTTCCTTTATTCCAGTAGGCTAGGTCAAGTTCATATTCAGTGATGACCTTGAGATAACGCTCAAGTGCCTCCACCCCTGTTTTGGAGTCCTCCAGAGAAACAGAACCAATAGAGTGTACAGAAAGGGACAGAGCAGGGAGAGAGATTTATTTTCAGAAACTGGCTCATGTGATTAGAGGGTCTGGCAAGTCTGAAATTTGTAGAACAGGCCATCTGACTGGAAATTCAGGAAAAAGTTGATGTTTTAGTCTTTAGTCAAAATCTGAAAGCTAGAAATACAGGCAGGTTTATATGTCATATTCTTGAGGCCAAGTTGCATTTATCTTGGGAAATCTTAGTCTTTGCTCTTACAGCCTTCAATTAACTGAATGAGATCCACCCACATCACTTAAAGTCTTCTGATTTATTTATTATTTTTCTTTTATTTTGAGATAGGGTCTCACTCTGTGGCCCAGACTAGAGTGCAGTAGTGCAATCATAGCTCACTGCAGCCTTGACCTCCTGGGCTCAGGTGATTTTCCCACCTCAGCCTCCTGGAGAGTTGGGACTACACATGTGCACCACAACAGGTGAATATTATGTTTTTGTTTTTGTTTTTTCAGAGATTGGGTTTTGCCATGTTGCCCAGGCTGGTATCAAACTCCTGGGCTCAAGTAATTCACATTCCTTGGCCTCACAAAGTGCTGAAATAACAGGCACGAGCCACCATGCCCAGCCTAAAGTCTACTGATTTAAAAGTTAAGCAAATCTTAAGAAAAATACTTTCACCACAACATCCAGACTGGGGTTTGACAACTATACACCACTGACTAGCCCAGCAGACGCATAAGTTAACCATCACAATTCCCAACTTATAGTGTCTAGTAAATGCAAGCAGGTGGAGTAAAGTTAGTGTCTAAAGACATAAAAAGCATGTCCAAGAATGTAGAAAGGAACTTTGAAGCTAAGTGGAATACATTACCATCCACAGATCACTCAATTTGGAATGGGATATCCATGCTTCCTGCACCACCTTCACTAGTGTGGAAGGGATAGAGAAAGTGACAAACTTTTTCCCACTTAATCATGCCATTGTGGACACTGACTTGTCAAGGGTAACTCAGTTACTCATCCTTGTTGAGTGCCCTGTGGTGCTCACTGGAAACCAAGGTACTCTGCCAGCTGCATGAGGAACACTCACCACTAAGCATTTCCAGGTTCTTCCTTGACTGTCAGTCAGGAGAAGCAATTCTCCTCCATGTGTGCTATTACTTGGAAAGATAAGAGTTAATTGTTGAGTTCCTGGACAAATTATCACAAAATCGAAGTTGGCCAACAGAGAAACATCAACCCCTATGGATGCGAGGAAAAAGATGTTCTGTTGATGCAAGGTTTAGAGAGAATAGTCCACAAAACTGCACTTACTTCTGACAAATAAATGCAAATTCAGGGGCTTCCACAATGACTCTTGGATTTGATAATTAGCTAGAAGGATTCACGGAACTCACTGAAGGCTGTTATGCTCATGGTTGCAGTTTATTACGCTAAAGAATACAGATTAAAATCAGCCAAGGGAAAAGGCATATAGGACATAGTCTTGGAAATTACAAAATATGGAGCTTCTAGTCGTCCTCTCCCCATGGAATTATGAATAGTGTTACTTTCCCAGCATCAATGTGTGACAATATGCACAGAGCATTTCCAAACAAAGGAGTTCATCCAAGCCTTGGTGTCTAGAGATTTTATTGGGACTCTCTTACACAGGCATGACTGACTGCCCACATGGCTGATTTCAGTCTCCAGCCCTTCCAGAGGCCCAGCAGATATTGCATAACCAAAACTCCTAACCTAAATCACATTGTTATTATCCAGTTGGCCCAAAGCCTGCATGTGACAGAGATACATCTATCAGATAGGCTATCCCAAGGATTTAGAGAGATTGCCTCCCATAAGACAAGGGCAAAAGCCAGACTTTCTTTGGGCAAGGTTAAATATTCTTTACCACTAAGCTGGACAGTTGGTTTTGCCTGAGGATGTTCTCCTGTTGTAACTTTATGATAAGGAAATCTATAGCATGGTTATGTATGAGATGAGCATTTGTCAAGCATTTGTTTCATTCTGGTTCTTCTATGAAATGCGTTTCCAGCATTGTCTCTATTAATCCTCATTGCAGCCCTATGAGGTAGGCATTACTTTTAATGGCATTTTATATACGAGGAACTGAGGCTTGCCTTGCCTATAGTTACAGAGCTAGTGAGTAATGAAGATGGATTATAAACAAGGGCTATATGAGTCCAGAGTCCATGTTCATAGGCACATTGTCTCTCTTCCATTTGAAATAGATGTCCACAGACAAATGCATAGCCAAAGAAGGCAAGATTGTTGAGTGAAAATTGTCTAGTCCTGCTGTCCTGTTCCATGGTACACATAGCCTCAGAATGTTGCAACATACAACTCTTCTCACTTAAATATAAGGCAGAATAACATGAAGACTTACCATGAGCTCATGGTGTCTTGATCAAAGAAGGCTTAGTGACAACAATATTTCAAATGATCTTTTTGTCTGGCATCCTCGAAGTCTGTATACCCTGGAGCACCAAACAATAATGAGGTTCTGAATTCGTGAAAGGCATGCCTTTCTTTATAAACAGGATAAGGGCGATTCTGAAACAGGAGGTAAGAAAGAAGACCTACTTGGGTCTTCAAACACAAACGCCTTCTCAGAAAGAAAAAGTTAGAACAGAAAACACAAAGAATGTTCAGAGTCTGAAAACTGTCCCCTTAAAGCTCTCCATGTGAGCATGTTCCCCGGGACTCTTCATGTACCCCAGGATACTTAGTTTGGTAACAACTAGTCTGAATGATCCAATTTCTTAAATTGACTTCTTAAATTTTAGAAAAGCTGCCATGAACCAATGCCCAATAATCATTAATAAATAAACTGGGATGGGGTGGAAGATATGGAGAATTTAATCTGAAGTCCAAGTGAAGGAGAGAGAGAGAGAGTGGAATTTTAATGTTTATAATGAATGATGACTGGTAAGACATGAACTTAATGGTGCTGTGAGAAACAGGCCCCCCACCAACCTTGGGCAGGGAAAGTGATGTGGTCTAACCTCAGGTAGCACCATGGAGGAGTGGCTCAGCTCACAACCCTTCTAAGGATGGCAGGTCAACATCCCGACTGCCACTAGTGGTATCCAAAACATGATGCTAGTAATTGTAAAAGAAAATGACAAGGCTACAAAACAGACTTCAGTCAGTAAGCAGCTCGAGTTGGTCCTAATCACCCAAAGGTGTACTTTGTTTGTTTGTTTGTTTGTTGAGATGGAGTCTCACGCTGTCACCCAGGCTGGAGTGTAGTGGCACAATCTCAGCTCACTGCAACCTCCACCTCCCTAGTTCAAGCGATTCTCCTGCTTCAGCCTCCCGAGTAGCTGGGATCACAGGCATGCACCACCACGCCCGGCTAGTTCTTGTATTGTTAATAGAGACAGGGTTTCGCCATGTTGGCCAGTCTGGTCTCGAACCTCTGACCTCAAGTGATCCACCCGCCTGGGCCTCCCAAAGTGCTGGGATTACAGATGTAAGCTACCATGTCCAGTACCAAAAGGTGTTCTTAATGGGAAAATGTTTGTGAGTTCCCTTTCTTCTGCCTAGGTCTGAGAAAGAAATTCTCGAAAGAAGTAACAAGAGAGCTCAAGCTCCTTTCAGAAAGCCAATTGTGGAGCATGAGCCATGGAATTACCATTTGGATCTGGAGTCACTTTATGACCATATTGTCCTCCCCCTCCTCAGATGGGTGACCGTGGAAACATCAGTTACAATTGTGATTTTATGGAAATATTAAAAATGGGTGTTTTCCCATTTTACTACCTTTAAATTTTGTAAATGGGTAATTTGAAAATTTAACATGTAAAACTACCTCACACAGATTATTTTACCATACTTTGAAAACAAAAAATATTTTTAAAAACTTAACTAAAACACTGTCAGTGCCTCATCATCCCTGCAACTCTAAAATTACCCCAATATATTATTCTGAGTGGAGCTAAAAAAGGCATCAAAGTCACATCATTGTAATGAGTTGAAAAGTGAAAACTTTAACCAGTTACATCATCCCTATAAAAACAAACAAAAATATTGTGGGTTGGAGATGCATTTCCTTTTTTTGGTGTTTGTTTATCCTACTGGACAGAAGTCACTTGACATTTGGTTTTGCATAGCTGTTGTCTGTGCCACTTAATATTGTGTAGTGCCTCAAATTTGGGGGTTTGTATGGTCCAGAAGAAGCAGGCACACTCTCTCCTGGCACTGTTGTATGAGATATTAATAACGTTTTAAACTTTTAGTTTAGAAGAGAAAATGTTCTCTCCATTTCTAGAATGGGAAGCTCTTATATCACAGGGAACAGCAGTACCAGCAGGTACGGCTCAGATAGGGTAGAAAATAAAACCAAAAAGAGAGTGGATTCCCAGCATTTTCTTCAAAGGGAGGAGTATGTGTTCAGCTTCCGTTTTATTGGCACTTACAATTACCACCGAACCAAAGCATGTCTATATGTTAACAGACGGAGGGGTAAGTCTGGGTAAGGTGAGAGCCTAGGCTTTGAGGTAACTGATAAAGGCATTTGGGGAAGAGGAGGATGAGAGACTGTTCCAGTTTTTAGAGGAAATGAAAAAAAAATCTGCCTTTGTTTCCAACTCCCTGGCCTCCTTTTGCCATGACCTGGCATAAATAGAAGATTGAAAAATAAATAAATAAATAAAGGCAAGATGGTTTTGTTTCTGCAAATGCCTTGAACAAAGCACATGTTTCTGTTTAATACTGGATAAGCTCCAAACGATGTTTATATCCTTGTCAAAATGTTTACTTTACTGTGAGATATATATTTTTTTAAGTGGGGTATTATGAAGCCATACTACAGCTCTGGACTTTAAAGTGACTGCCAGCCTCCTTTGAAAAGCCATTGTTTTACCCTCTTCCCTAATCCCTTGCAAATTAAATCTTTATTTTAAAAACATTATTTTATGCCTGAAAGTGATCAATCTCGGTACAAAACCAATAGAAAACTTGATGAAGAATTGAAGGAAATTCACCAAGGCAACTACTAAGATGACAAACACTGAAAAACGATTTTTTTTCCCCATTGGGATATTTTGCATAATATCCTGATATCATGTGAACAGCAAAAAACAAAAAATAACCTGGTGTACTTTAAATTCTGAACTACCAATTCAGTAGTTCACAAAACCACTATAGAAGGAAGCTTAAAAATAGAAAATGTTACTTTATATCTCCTTGGTTATTTTATTAAACTCTGTAGACCTGAATAAGGTAAAATACATATGCCATGAATTATAAATATGTCAACATAATAAATGAACCTGAACAGTTTTATCTTACATCTTTACTAGAAAATTTAACCACATAAAAGCCACGTACTATGATGCAAGAGACTACAGGACAAATATAGAAGTAGAAAAATGTGTCTGGAGATAACAGCTATTTTAACTAAAAGATAAAAGAATTTTGTAAAAATAAACTAAAATTAAAGCCTTTGATACTCACTATAAAAAGGATTTGATTTCTCCCTTTTCCATTTTTATAATCCTTTAGATTATTTTTGTCCACCTTCTGGGTAAAATACTCACCCATTTTCCAATGGAGTTCTGGGTCCTGTTTCTTCCGCTAGCATTTTCTGACTTCAGGTTCGTCAGCTCTTGTTTGCTGCTCAACAAGTCACCTGAAATGTAGTGGCTTAGAACAGCAATTGTGATTCTGCGGGGGTATGGCGGGTTCTAGCCACTCTGCTGGCTTCCTGGTCTCACACGATCTCATCCACATTCTGAGGCCTCCGCTCGGCTTCCGCAAGGCCAGCCCCGGCTTGTTCACTTGTGGCGGAATGATTCGCAGCAGAAAGAAAAGGCATGCGCAACAAGCACTTGTCAAGCCTCTGTTTGCACCTCATTTGCTATTATCCCATTGGCCAGAAACAATCATACGACTAAGCTCAACGGTGGTGGGGGTGCAGGGAAAGACTGACTACTTAAAGGGAATAGACATAGACAGTGGGAAGTGAAAACAATGTTAGGGGTATTATCCTAATGATCCACCGCTGGAGGCTAGTCAATTAACCCAAGACTGATTTTTTTTTTTGAGATGGAGGTTCGTTCTTGTTGCGCCAGCTGGAGTGCAATGGCGTGATCTCGGCTTACTACAATCTCTGTCTCCCTGGTTCAAGAGATTCCCCTGCCTCAACCTCCGGGGGAGCTGGGATTACAGGCACCCGCCACCATGCCCGGCTAATTTTTGTACTCTTAGTAGAGATGGGATTTCACCATGTTGGCCAGGTAGCCGGTCTCAACCTGCAGACCTCAGGTGATCCACCCACCTCACCCTTCCAGAGTGCTGGGATTACAGGCATGAGCTACCGTGCCCGGCCAAGTCTCAATTTCTTTATCTCTAAATTTGAAACAATAATTTATTTGTATTGCTAAAAGAAATTGTTTGGAGAATTAAATAAGAATATAAATGGAAACTTTTGAAAAATGTAGAGAACTCTATAATTGTACAAAGTTATTATTTGGACAGAAAAATCTAACCACGTTATTCTATATGCCTTTTTTTTCCTCTAGGCATGGTTTTAAGTTTTTACGTACTATCTACCAACCAACTGGAAACAAACTGACCTCAACAATTTAACATTTTTTATGTATTGTAAAGGCCAAATCATACTTTTTTTACCTGAATTTTTAATGTGTCAGCCAGTCATTTGAGTCATATTCATCAACTTAGCAGTAAAACCTGATATTGTCTAATTTAACCTTTATAGAACCAAGACTTTATCTACGCAATGTTACAATATCTGGGCAATTTAACAAAGCTGTTTTTTCTGAGGCAGCTGGATGTTTCATCTAACACTGAAGATTTTGAATCTCTACTGACCAACTGAACGGTGTTTTATTTTATTTTTATGAGATGGTGCAACTGCCTGCCTTATAATAGCCTTGCTAATTCTAGAATATGCCCTGAGATTAAGATGTCTTTTGCTGAGAAAAGTGACTTTTTCCTGCCACACCCAATGTATCTCCTTCACATTAAATTTTCTCTTGCAAAATAAATGAATTCTACTTATAAGAAACCAAAGAGAATAAAGATTTAAAACAACATTTTGAGTTACAGTTGCCATGGGAACATTTTTTCTTTCTTTCTATTTTAATCTTTGGGGCATGTGAAATGAGAGCTTACTGGTGTAGTATAGCGGTATTCTAGTATCACAGTTACCTGAAATTAACAAAGAGGAGCCTGAAAAATCAATGTTTGATTAGTTGCAACAAGAGTTTGGAACTCACAATCATCTTCATAATTTGGTTCCAAAGTTCAAGGGAGCAATAAGGATTTTAGCTTGGTTTTCATATTTTGGGTTAAAAAAACACTTTTAAAAATTGTACTTATCAAAATGCAACCACATTTTAATTCTTTATTATCCACTGTCCTCAGGAAATAGAAGTTGTACAGCAAAATTTGTATACCTGGTCTTTAATATTCTGCACATCTGTAAAACATACATGTATATTAGAGGTATACATCTCTGGTGACTATTCATTAAGGGGCAAATAGTTATCACCTTATCACCAACAATTTATCCAGTGCATAGAACTCACTTATCCCTCAATTTTCTAATCCTTCTTACTCTCCTTTCTTTTTTTGCTCCATTTCCTTCTTTATGTACTTCTCCTTTTTTATCTTTTCTTTCTATTTGATTTCTCAGTTGTAACATTGGCAGTCACAGGATTTCTTAGCAAATTTGATAGAATTATTGCAAATTTGATTATGTTCTATGATGAATACTTTCAGATAGAAATTAGAATTACTAAAGGAAACATCAAAAATGGTGGAAAAAATAAAATAAAAAATCTTGCATTAATCTTAAGGTAATATAGCTCTTTAATTACAACTTTCTATCTTGGTTGAAAGTTTTAGCTATGTATTTGCTAGGCCTCACTCATGGATATGATGCTTAATATTTAAGAAATATAAGCACTCTTATGTTAGATATTTGTAAAATAACTTTAGTACATATGAATTATAATGAAGGGTAGTTACAGCACAAGGATTAACATCATCACAATTCTTTAATTTGTTGATGTTAACAGCATTTAATAGACTGCGTTTAAATTGTTTGAATCACTATAAAATTTAAAGTTCTGGCAACAATCAAATTTGAAGGGGAAAAAAAGATTTACTTATGTCCAACATAACTTTTGGATTAAGTATAGTTCTTGGCATTCTAATTCTTTGAAAATGAACAATACTATCATTAATCAATAATTAATTCACAGCTATGGCATAAACTGAGGAGTATAATTTTTCTGATTTAACTTTTTGATCCCACACAGTAAAATTAGATTACACCAATTATGTAGTCAAAGGCAATGGTCATTACATTTTAAAAAAACCTAATACAGTCTGCCCCTAATCCAAATGCTCAGCTCCATCTTCCATAACCAACCACTTCTAAGCAACCCATTTATGAGCCACAAGGAACCTGGGCTCCATTCTCAGACCTGCCATGGTGCCCCTGCTCTGAGCATGGCTGTAGAAAACCCCGCTCTGGCCATCTTCCCTGGGATCAAGAAGACATTCCCCCACAGAGCCCAGGTCTTCCCCCTTCTAGACCCAGAACTCTGAAACCTTGAAGCCCTAGAATTCCCTTCCTCAAGTATCCTAAGCCCTCTTCAAGGCCAGAGTGAAGCTTATCCCTGGAGCAGACGGACAGTGAGGTGTTCATCACTTCTGCCCAGAGGCCACTCTAAGTAGAGACAAAGCTGTGAGAAAGAGGAAGGTGCTGGACACAGTCAGGGCCTCCATGAAGTGCTTTTTCTCAGCCTCCACATAGATTATGGAATGAACCTGTGTATCACTTTCCCAAACCCACAGTGCTCTTCTGAGTTTAAATGTCTTTGCACCTGCTTTTCTCCTGAAATTCCATTCCCCCTCACTCCTGGTGATGTCCTTCAGATCCAATTCCACTTCGTTTTCAAAAATCCCCATGAGTTCTCTAGACAGATTAGCTGTTCTCTCCTTTGGTTTACTCGCATGTTTTACCATCATTTACTATAGAACTTAACATACCTGACTATAATTATTTATTTATACATTTGCCTCCTCATGAGAAATTTGAGGCCAGCAAGACTTAACTTCAACTAGTAACCCTTCATTAATATTTAATAAATGTGTATTGAATTAAATGCACTAAATGCATCATTTATTTATAAATTGGTTATCAAGCTCATTTGTCATGCTAAAAATCTTTAGGTTAGGTCTTAGGTTAATATCATGTTTTTATTAACGTAAAGGAATAGAATCATAAATTCAAAATCAGTTTAAAATATTTTCCAAATGTGTCTAATTCCAAAAATTCCATCTATAAAGACAAATATTTGACATATAATGTAATCCTTGATAAAAACTGATGGTTATATGTTGTATGGCTTTAAATGGAGAGGGATGTCCACAACTAAAAACATGACCAAGAAAATGTGTCATATTTATACATTAGATACATCCATTAAATCAGACATTACTAAGTATATAAAGCCAAAACTCTAGCCAGTCTTATCCTAGAGTAATTCAAATCAATATATTTAATGTAGCTTGCTCCTTTGCAATGCAGAGAAATGGGAAAGAAAATCAAAGAAATTTCATGATCCTTGTTACTTAAAACACTAACTGTATACCTAAATTATGCAGCATAACAGAGAAAAATGTTTAAAAAAGAATGCAATGTAAATGTAAAAAAAAAAAAAAAAAGCCTCCATTTGTTGCTCAAAATTTTAACAAATACACAATAGCTTCAATTTTGTAATTTTTAATAGGTGCTAAGCACTCTTCCGGGCAGTTTACATGTGGTAAATTGTTTAATCCCCACAGAATATTGTAGGTGGAAACCGAGAATCAGAATAGTTAAGAACCTTGACCAAGGTCACACAGTTAGCCTGGGAGTAGAACTATGGCAGTCTCGGAGGTAGAAATATCAAAAGCTGGAAGTCACTGAAATATATATGATAACTGGGGTCATGGGGGGAAATTATGGGTGGAGAGCACCTGGTCAGTTAGAAGAGAAAAGAATGAATCCCAGGGAGATCAGCAGCATTGAAGGGATTGGACAAACAGAGGTGCCCATGCAGGGAATGGAGCAGGTAACACCAAAAAAGTTGAAGAAGAAACAAGAGAAGAACTGATGTTCCAGAAACCAAAAGAGGGAAGGATTTCATTAGGGCAGCTCAATAGTGTCTATCAGACCTTATAAACACACCATACAAGTTGGCACAGAGAGGTTCCTATTTGTATTTAGAAAGTCTTTATCAGACAGTTTAGATGCAAATGAAAGCCTGATTTGGTGAGCTGGCGAATGAATGGAAGGTGATTATGTAGGAGTCAGAGAAAGATGAGTCTTTTAGTGGGTGTTGAAAAGAAAGAGACACAAGGGGGAAGCTTGGGAGATAGGCAAGGTTCCAATGTTGTTCCAACTTCTTAAAAAAGGAAAATGGTCAGATAAAGCAATTTTAAATAAGGCAGTTTTGTCAAGCCACTGGCTTCCTACATTTTCATACAGCAGAACCTAGGTTGCTGGGGATCCTCGATACTCAATGTTTGGTCAGCAGCATCAGCATCTCCTGCGAGCCAGTAAAAAATACAGAAACTCAAACCCCACTCCACCCAAAATCTGTGTTTTAACAGAAACTCTTGGTGACTCAAATGCATTTTAAAGTTTAAAAAGTACTGATCTAAATTCCACTAGAGATAACCCAAAGGAAAAACTTATCTACTCAAATGTAGTTTAAAGTTGTTTTAATTTGCTTTGTAGACACACCAAAGACATATCTAGTTTATTTGTAAATATCAGCATTGCTCTTTCCCAAAGCCAGTAATTAACTAGTTTCAAATTATACTTTCTATTTCAAGTAGTGAACATTTTACTCTTGAATTAGAATGCTATCACATCAACAGACTCTATAGGTTTACCTGGGTGTGGCACCCCCTACAGACTGCAGTGTTCTATAACCTTCTACAATTTGATGCAATATTCAATTTCCAAAGGTAAGTGTTTTATGAACTTCACTCAATGCTAGTGCTTACTTTCCTCAAACCAGCCCCTGTATATGTCATAGACACATTGCAGGAGAGTAAATAAAAGGATTCAGGGGCCTCATTTTATACAGTATGTAGCACTAGCAATGATAGCAGAGAATGGGAAATAATCTAAGGGCCAGAGAAAGATTCCAACAAGAGAAGACACACACACACACACACACACACACACACACACACACACAGAGGCAGTCTTTGTTTGCATGATTCCAATATATACAAATTGAATTTACCATGATTTATTTTAACACCACCAGTCTCCAACAGTATGATTCAAATTTCAATGAATACAATGTATTGACTGGGAGTAATAATTGAAGGTCAAACATCACAGCTAGCTCTTCAGTCAACAAATCAGTACGTTAAGAATTCATGGGCATCTCTCAAAGCCTGTTGGTGATTGGTTGTTGTCCTTATGTTACTCACTGCATGCACAGACAGAAAAGCATGTCATTATGTCTCCCTCTTGTCTTCCATTGAAAATCCCACATGATATTTTACAAAATAGACAATCAAAAGAGAGAATTGGCTGACAAAGATGAAATTACAGCAAATAAAGTAAAGTGTTGAACTGGACATGAAATTAGAACATTTCATAAATAGCTGACCATGGGATTGTGGATCCTTCCACCATTCCAGAGACTCTAGACATGTATCCATAAACACTTACTGAAAGAGAACTTACCAACATAAATGAGGAAAGTGATTGTGATAAAAAGAAAGATGTCCCAGAGGAAGAGATGTCAGAAAAAAATTCACATTTAAAAAACTCTTGGGGATAATTTGTGACATTGCATGCATAAAGAATAAAATGTTGTAAGCTGACCTAAACTTAAAAATGAGTATGGCAATTCACCAAGGCATAGAAAAGATATTAGCTCCATATCATAAGTTATATAGAAAGAAGGCAACAGGCTGGGCGCGGTGGCTCAAGCCTGTAATCCCAGCACTTTGGGAGGCCGAGATGGGCGGATCACGAGGTCAGGAGATCGAGACCATCCTGGCTAACACTGTGAAACCCCGTCTCTACTAAAAAATACAAAAAACTAGCCGGGCGAGGTGGCGGGCGCCTGTAGTCCCAGCTACTCGGGAGGCTGAGGCAGGAGAATGGCGTAAACCCGGGAGGCGGAGCTTGCAGTGAGCTGAGATCCGGCCACTGCACTCCAGTCCGGGCAACAGAGCGAGACTCTGTCTCAAAAAAAAAAAAAAAAGAAAGAAAGAAAGAAAGAAAGAAGGCAACCATGGTTCCAATTACCCTTGATAAGCTTTTACAAATAAATAAAACACTTTAATTCTCCATATTGCTGTTTTAAATCATAATATACTAAATAGGTACTTTTACAGATTTTTAATTTTCCTACACATTTAAGAGTGAAAGAATTTTTTTTAATGTTTTGACAAAAATTTTAAAGGTCGTGAAAAATAGTACATTTTCCCATTGATAATTAACATTGCTTTGCGCAATTTCAGTTTGAAAGGTCATTTTTAGAATCCCACACTTGTGCAAAGCAATGACTGCTGGTAGATAAACACATAGATAATAGGTGGGTAGGTAGATAGATAGATGGAGAGATAGATGATAGATAGATAGATAGATAGATAGATAGATAGATAGATAGATAGATAG
>NC_045438.1:146166328-146192093 GCF_002776525.5 Piliocolobus tephrosceles
TAGATAGATAGATAGATAGATAGATAGATAGATAGATAGATAGATAGGGCATATACTCGAAAAAATAGAAATTATTCTATTATAAAGACACATGCACATGTATGTTCCTGACAGCACTATTCACAATAGCAAAGACATGGAATCAACCTAAATGTCCATCAGTGATAGACTGGATAGAAGTAAATGTGATACATAAATGCTAGGGAATACTATGCAGCCATAAAAAAAGAAAAAGATCATGTCCTTTGCAAGGACATTGATGGAGCTGGAGGCCACTACCCTTAACAAACTAACACAGGAACAGGAAACCAAATATCACGTATTATTACTCAGAAGTGGAGGCTAAATGATGAGATTACATGGACACATAGAGGAGAACAACATACAACAGGGCCTATCAGAGGGTGGCGAGTGGGAGGAAAGAGAGGATCAGGAAAAATAACAAATGAGTACTAGGCTTAATATCTGGGTGATGAAATAACCTGTACAACAAACTCTCATCACACAAGTCTACCTATGTAACAATCCTGCACATATACCCCTGAATTTAAAATAAAACTTAAAAATAAAAGATAGGAGAGAGGGATGGAGAGAAGAAAATGGTTAAAACTGAATCTGGATACAGTAGTAACTTTGCACCACTGTCTTTTTGTGGTGCCAAAGACAATAAGGGACCTCATAATTCACTGAGGATGTATGTATTTACACTGGATATCCAATTACCATATTTACAATCATAAAACATGCACACTTTGGGTATGGGTCATCTGGAAATGTATCTTTAACTTGAGTGTTGATTTACAAGAGATGATTTCATGAGAGTTCTGCCAACAACTCCATATATATAACAATAAGGGATGCTCCTTTGCAAGTGTACTTTACTCCATATAATACATGAAATCATAATTTTATATAAACTCTATTCTTCTCTATTATATAATATTTAAACGTACAAAGGAAAAATTCTAGAAACAAAGAGTATCACCATTGCTTTTATAAAATAAAAAAACTACACAAATATATGTAGGTTTTTATATATAATCAATTTCATTTAAATTTCCCGTGAATCTATAACTTTTTATAAGAATGAGTAAAAATGAGGTTGTCTTACTGAGTTGTTCTTAGTTTGTAAAACAGAGTTTCCATGACTAAGAATATGAAAATAATATTCATTGGTTCCTAGAGATTATCAAATTACAATGTGAAAGCCAATTCATTTTAAAAGGTAGAAAACAGTTAAATATATGCTGAAGATGAAAGAATGTAATTAGTTTAACAATTTACAAAATGATCCCTTGACCATTAGTTACTTTTCCATTGAAATTTCACATTTATTTTACACAGTTTCTCAACCACTGATAAACCGTCTGTGGTGGTTTCTCAACGGCTTCTATCATAAGATAGAATTGCTACTGGAAAGCCTCAGTAGCAAGTGTATGGGCTATAAAACTTGTTCTCACGAATAGATTACAAGGAAATGATTTTTATCACTTTCAGGCCAAGATAGTTAAGAAGCCAGTGCCCTTTTTTTCCCCCCTTCCAGCAGCTGGTAGCAGACCTCCAGGGAGTTAGGACATAGCAGAGTCACAGGATGGAAGGAGCCTGGACCTTCACCACAAGGAGAAAAGCTACCTGAGAACAGGAAACATCTACATTAGAAGGTTAATGAATGAGCAATGCTCATCAGAATGGAGATGTAGGCTTTTGCTTGTCACTGTGCCTAGTAGTGCCCTATGTAAGAATGCTGTTTTCTAGGCAACATGATCACTTAATTTCAAATCCAATCCTGCCCCGTAGAACTTTCTGCAGTGATGGAAACATTTTTGACAATCCAACATGGCAGCCGTGAATCACACAGGACTATGGAAGGAATTAAATTTTTATTTATTTAATTTTAATTAATTTATACTTAAATCTAAATAACTGCATGTGACTACCATAATGGGAAGCTCAGTTCTCAACTTTGGTAATAACTTTCCAACTTTCAACAGTATACAGAAAACCCAAGGCATTTTTCAGCATAACTTCCTACTTTCCTGTAGCCTGTGATGCTAAGTCTTGAAAAGTCTGACAGAAGTGGGGTGAATTTTGGTGAATTAAATTTGTTTTTCCAAAATTAAAGAAGATGGCTAACAATGATCCACATCTATTATCTCTAAAACATATATTATGTTTTCTTCAGAAGCATATTTAAAGGTAACTTTTATGGTTGATTACCAGTGGACATTGGGCAGGGATTTATACAGAGAGTCTAGAGCAGGGGTATCCAATCTTTTGGCTTCCCTGGGCCACATTGGAAGAAGAACTGTCTTGGGCCACACATAAAACACACTAGCACTAACAGTAACTAATTAGCTAAAAAAAAATCACAAATAAATCTTACAATGTTTTAACAAAGTATATGAATTTGCGTTGAGCCACATTCAAAACCGTCCTTGTCTGCATGCAGCCTGTGGGCAGGTTGAATAAGCTAGGAGACTCTAGAGAACTATATCTTTTGCTATCCAGGGCCAACTGCTGCCCATTGGGCAAATATTACTATCTATGTACTCTCTTCCTCTTCCCTCATCTTGTCCATAAAATTTCTCAAGCCATCAATTGTCCAGAACTACATGGGCATAGATTCTTATATCAATAAGTATAGGTAGAATGTGAATATGAATTGCCACAGTGACTCACATGGCCAAAGTCTCGCTCTGATTTCTACGGTATTTCTATAACCAGTACCCTAGGAATACCTACATAATTCTGAAGTATAAACCTGTGGTTCCTTCACTTGCCACTAACTCCTCACAGTCAACACAATGTGGAGAGTGGTGTTGTTCATGCAATTTGCTCTTCATTCTTCCTCACTGTTGGCTTGACCACAATCTTGCCTCACTCCCTTCTTTGCCCCTAGGTCCAGTGCAATTGAGAGCTTTGTTTTGTCCTCGCCTGAGTCCTAGGACATGAAACAGTTTCAGTATTTTGGCAAAACCTAGTACCATAGAGAGAGGAAAGCGAATCAAATGTTCTCTAGAGACGTGATCATAAAATATCAGATTCTGAATCAGCAGAGTAACATAATAGGTAAATCCTGTTGATTTCAATGCTTCAAATTTCTTATTGTTTTTCTTCTTGGTAATTTCATTGGATGTGGAAAAACAATTTAAGAAATTAATATTTATCACTTTATAAAAACACAGAACAAACAAATCTAAAATAATACTGTCCAAAAAGGGAAAAAACAGATGAGGCTCTTGTCAATTTTTTATTGGCAATGCAGAGTGTCACACTAATAAAACTGAATTAAATCATTAAATATTTAAAATGATTTTCTAACTCTAGTTTATTGAATGAATTCCCTTCTATATATTCGAAACTCTATTATGAAGTCTACACGTAAAGCAAAATGAAATATTAAACCAAACAATTTGATGTATTCATCGCAATCAAAAATCCCAGTTCATTTGTCCCATAGAAATCTAAATCACCTCAGAACACTATGTCACAATGTATATTTCCCTCACATCAGGAAACATATAATAAAATACCATTACAAATACATCACCCACAAAGTGGTCCTACCTTATAAAATATAACTCATTCATTTTACATGTTTCATTTCATTTCAGTAATAATGTAAAATAGCATTGCCCAATTTACAATGAATGTCAAATTTCTGTTAGAAGACATAACAGATATTTACTAACTTCGTTTTTTGTGTCACTCACAACCAACTATATACATAAATATATGTCTTCAACCTCCTTCAAACAAATATTTCTTATGGTAAGGAATAGCTATTTTCCTGTATAGTAAAGGCAGAATTAGAGACACAATTACTTCCTTTACTAAAAGATACAATATATCAGCCTGTTGTTATACAGATTTGAATTTATCTTTTGGGTAACACATCTCCTCTTAAATAACACTACATATATTAACCTAACGGTATTGAGCTACCGAAGCAATAGTACCAATAACTAAAAACATACAAAAAACACAAGTATTCTCCTGGGTTGTTTTACCCTGCCCAAATCAAAGGAGAAGCTCATCTGTTTGCAGCTATCCTAAAAATCACATTAGGCAACTTTAACAGGAAGCAGGAATCATAGCTCTTGATGAACCTGTAATTTTGGTAAGTAGGGAGATCTTTCCCTCTTGAAAATGCTTCAAACTCTTTAGTACGGAAACAGACACCCAAGCACTTGCAAGGCACTCTACCTCTCCTCTCTCTGACCTGTCTAGTGTTCCTGTCTCACCATGTAGTTCGTTGCCCAAATCACAAACTCCACTAATTTTTTTTCTCCCTCTCCCTTACAGTCATCCAAATCTGGCAATTCTACCAACACATCTTTTGGATCTATCCACATCATGGAGCCAGCATGCCTGGACTTCGCAAGAGCCCCCTGTCTTCTCTCCCTTGGTTTGCCTTTCTTTAGGTTGCATTACACTTTCAGACTACGTCAAAGCTTGTTTTAAACCTGCCTTTTCTCTGTCTTCTCAATACCCAGTACTCTTTTGAGCTCTCATAAAGGAAAAGCACTGAAGATCTCTGAAAGAAGGAAGATTGTCCAAGGGGACAAAATCCTGCTGCAGTGAAACACTCTTACAAACGTACACTTAAAGCAGCTGCTTCACCTTTAAAATGAATAACTGACACGCAGGAAAAACTATACATCACCTTTAAAATGAGTAATTGACATGCAAGAGGAACAATACATAGTTTTCTTCTTTTTATTTACAGGAACAGTAGTTACACCTAAGGCAATGATAGTTCAGATGTCCGGTTTCTAACAAAAAACTCATAGTCTGTAACTATGTTAGTCTGTGCTTTTCTAGGGAAAAAAACCTTGCTTTCATATTCCTCCTAAAAATTTTCCTCACTTCCAACCTCCTTCAAAGTTTACCATTCTTTAAGAAAATAACTCAAAGTCATCAACATGTCACATCAGTCCCTTCTCAATCTAACCTTAAATTATTTTATACACCCCAACCACATACCCCATGCTCCAGGCAAAATGGGCTAAAAGGAACTTTCAACTTTCAGCTGCTCTCTGGACAAAGCTTACTCACTCATGTCTCCGAGTTGTTGACATGCCATGCCTATACTTCTAAAACTGCTCAGTTATGCAGGCATTTCTTGGACGTCGCTTCCAGAAAATAAGGACATATGTTTAAACCCCTAGAATTATATTTTACAACCAAACAGATCTGCCAGATAAAGAAGCATTTTCAGATAGAGAAAGGGGTTAAAAGGGAAGGTCACAAAATAATGAAAAATTCAAATGTGCTTTTAAACTTGTAAAGGGATTTTTAATCCTCCAATTCTATAACTGAAAATATTGATTTTAAATATACATTATTGTCTCTTGACTTTTAGACATCTACACTGAATTTTAGAAAGAAACAACAGGCCGAGCACAGCGGTTCACACCTGTTATCCCAGTGCTTTGGGAGGCAGAAGTGGGAGGATCACTTGAGGCCAGGAGCTCAAACTCAGCATGGAAAACATAGTGAGAACTCCATCTCTACAAAAAAATTTAAAAATTAGCTGAGTATCATGGTGCATGTCTGTAGTCCAAGCTACTCTGGAGGCTAAGATGGGAAGATCATTTGAGGCCAAGAATTTAAGGTTACAGTGAGCTATGATCACACTACTGCACTCCAGCTTGGGCAACAGAGTGAGACAGTATCTCTAAAAAAGAGAAAAAGGGAAACGACGACATTAGTATTTACTGTAAATAACATCTTAGGTGGTGTTGTGCATGTGTTTTCTTTTTTAATGCATCCTTTTTCTGTCTCTAGGAAGAAAGTTTTACTGCAATAAGGAAAAAGGAATAGATGATATTCTGTCATTGTATAAGTTAATTGTCCAAGAATAACCCCTCAACAAGTAATCATTATAAGTGTATTGTTCAGGAATATTATTTTCATAAAATATATTTTCTAAATACATATAAATAGCAGATTTTTCTTAAAAAACTATCTGCATTCTCTTCTCTGATCTTTTAATCCAATAAATTGGAACAAACGATTAAAAGACTTTCCAGAAATATGTTTTTCAATAAAAACATGTTTTTGAAATTTTTTTTTTTTTTTTGACAGTCTCACCCCATCACCGAGGCTGGAGTACAGTGGTACCATCTCAGCTCACTGCAGCCTCCACCTCCTGGGTTCAAGCGATTCTCCTGCCTCAGCTTCGCGAGTAGGAGTACAAGCATGAGTCACCATGCCCAGCTAATTTTTGTATTTTTAGCAGAGATGGGGTTTCACCATGTTGGCCAGGTTGGTCTTGAATCCCTGACGTCAAATGGTCTGCCTCCCTCAACCTCCCAAAGTGCTGGAATTATAGGCATGAGCCACCATTCCAGGCCCAAATTTCTTGGTATTATAACATGGAAGATGAGGCTGTAGTTGTTCTAGTCATAGGTGGCATTCTGTATGTTTTAGTGACTGGCTGGCTATCAATACAGACTATCTTTCCAGGGAAAACACTTTTATACTAATTTTGGGGGCAGGGAGAATGTTTGAATGGTTTACTGAAGAATAATGCTTAAAAAATTAAGTACCTAAAAGGAAGCATACTAAAAATGGTATACATTGCTTCTTATATTCATTATTCTACATTCCATAAAACAAAATTAGGAACCTGAATCAGTGATAAAATTATTTTTATAATTCAATTATCTTAAAAATAACTAATTTCGGTGAAAACTGTGAAACTTTGCTTCCTGTTTCTCAGACTCTATGTGTATATGTTATATCATGTTGAACTAAAGAGAATATCCAACTAGGAGTCAGATGTACCAGGCTTCTAGTTCATGCTACTCTGCTCAACTTTAACTAAGATATTTAAACCTCTCTGTGTCCCAGTATCTTCAAATATAAAGTTAAGATTTTTAATCTATTTTAACATATTTGTGTCTGTCTCAGCATATTACATTTAATTATATATATATTTTTTTTTTCTCACATTAAATAATAAACTCCTGAGAGTTAAGGCTATATCTGAGTTACCTTTGTCTTCCCCATAGGACATAGGATAGTTTTTAACACGCTAATATATCACAAATAGTAGAGAATTGAACGTTTTACTTTAGAATTATAATTCCCCAAAATGTGAGCCAGAAAAGAGTTGTAAGATCCAAACATTTGTGAAACACTGAGTTAAATAAACATAATTGAATTTCTTTATTACAGAAGTTATCAGAAGCTTAATACACGTATATACTCTGTAACTATCTCATAGGAAACTACAGTTAATGGTAGAATCTCCTTTAACCAACTGATCAGCACCAGTAGTGTCTTTCTTTATTGAAAACGTTTATCAAAGGCAATAATCGTAATCAACGAATGTTAAAAAAAAAAAAAAAAAAAAAAGCTTCGGCCGGGCGCAGTGGCTCATGCCTGTAATCTCAGCACTTTGGGAGGCCGAGGCAGGTGGATCACGAGGTCAGGAGATCGAGACCATCCCGGCTAACATGGTGAAACCCTGTCTCTACTAAAAAAATACAAAAATTAGCCAGGCGAGGTGGTGGGCGCCTGTAATCCCAACTACTCAGGAGGCTGAGGCAGAAGAATCACTTGAACCTGGAAAGCGGAGGTTGGAGTGAGTCAAGATCATGCCATTGCACTCCAGCCTGGGCAACAGAAAATTAAAAAAAAAAAAAAAAACTAAAAGTAGTCTATAATGCTTTTCAGAGGAGGGTTTTAGATTACATGACTTTTTAAGACAATGCAGATTTCTCACTAACCAGTCAACTATATTTTTCAAAAAATCATTTTAAAATATGTTTTTATCAGTTTGGGTAACATGGTGAAACCCCATCTCTACAAAAGTGCAAAAAATTAGCCAGGCACACACATGTAGTCCCAGCTACTAGCAAGGCTAAGGTGGGAGGATCACCTGAAGCTGGGAAGTCAAAGCTGCAGTGAGCCATGATTGCACCACTGCACTCCAGCCTGGGTGACAGAATGAGACCCTGTCTCTAAGCAAATTTAAAAAAATAAAATAAAAATGTTATATGATCATAAAGAACTCAGAGTACAACTGATGCCTATGTGTCTCTTTCTATTGTGATGTCAGCAAAAACTAGGTTAACTCAGGCTGAGGTTTGACTTAACACTATATAAAACTGAACCCCAAATACTTTTCCTAAAAGAAAAATATGAAAACAACATAAATTAACTTTCCCAGTATACATAAGTCCCTTCCACTGGGCAGCAGTGAAATGGAGATAAAGCTGGAGCTCTGTGCGTCATCAAACACACTTGAGTTCTAATGTGGGTACTGCCACCTATACCATGTGTCTTCGGGCAGGTGATTTCGCCTCTCAGTGTATTTGTTTTCTTAAAAAATCTTGCCGGGCGCAGTGGCTCACACCTGTAATCCCAGCAGTTTGAGACGCTGAGGTGGGCAGATCACAAGGTCAGGAGTTCGAGACCAGCCTGACCAACACGGAGAAATCCTGTCTCTACCAAAAGTACAAAAAGTAGCAGGGTATGCGCGGCCTGTAATCCCAGCTACTCAGGAGGTTGAGGCAGGAGATTTGCTTGAACCTGGAAGGAGGAGGTTGCGATGAGCCAAGATTGCACTACTGCTCTCCAGCCTGATTGAGAGAGTGAGACTCCGTCTCAAAAAAAAAAAAAAAAAAAAAAAAAAAACTTTACTTATTCAACGTATGTTTACTGCATGCTTACTTTGTGCCAGGTTCTGCATTACGAGATGAAAATACCTTGATAACAAAACAAGGGCACTGATTTCATGAAGATTATATTCTAGAGGAAATGAGAGCTATTTTAAAAAGCAATTGTGATCCTGAAGAGCATCTTAAAAAGGAAGGATGCACTGTGTGGGACCAAAAACAAGGGAATCCACTTTAAAGGATTAGGGGTAACTGTCTAAGGAACTGCTATGTAAGCTACAACCTAAGGGATACATGGGAGAAAGCTGAGGGAATTGTTGGAAAAAGCATTCAGACAAAGAGGAAATAAAAGAGGGCAAGATAGTGCAGGATGACGGGGGTGCTCAAGGAAATTATGAAGTCCTGTGTGGATGGGTGGACTGAAGAGAGAAGGCAAAAGACAGCAGCAAGAGTGGGGCTAAAGTCGCTGCCATGGGCCAGAGCTAGAAGAGACCCATGAACTACAGGAACTTGGACTTTATTCTAGGGACAAGGGGTAAACATCCCAGAATTTAATGACTAAAGACATAATTTGATGCGTATCTTTGAAGTTTAGTCTAGCTGCAGAGCAGAGCATACAATGGAGCAAAGTGGATACAGAGATATTAGTTAGGGAACTGTGGATTATCCAGGCAGAGGGAGAGATCCGTTTGTGGTAGAGGATCAGGAAAGAAGTGGAGAAATCTGTGAGAGATTTAGGGAAAAGAATGATCAAAATTTATAACATTATATTTGGGACACAGGGGCAGACAAGACTAGCAAGAGAAAAAGAGATTCTCCAACTATAAAATAAGGATGTTTGCCAGGCGCAGTGGCTCACGTCTGTAATCCCAGCACTTTGGGAGGCCAAGGCGAGTGGATCATTTGAGGTCAGGAGTTTGAGACCAGCCTATCCAACATGGTGAAACCTCATCTCTACTAAAAATACAAAAATTAACCAGGCAGTAGCGGCTTGTGCCTGTAATCTCATCTACTTGGGAGGCTGAGGCAGGAGAATTGCTTGAACCTGGGAGGCAAATGTTGCAGTGAGCCGAGATCGCGCCATTGCACTCCAGCCTGGGTGACAGAGTAAGGCCCTGTTTCAAATAATAATAATAACAATAATAAGGATATTAACCCTAACCTATGTTGTTGTGTGAATAGAAATGTAAATGTGACAACGTGTATTCAATATCTCCTGCAGTAACAGATAATCCAAAAAAAAAAAAACGAAAATAGCTCTTTTTAGTTTGAAACCAAACTTCATGCTTCTCACAAATAAAGCAAGCTGGATTGTTTTCTTCTGGGTCATATCCAATAGCTTTGAACTCTTCCATTGTGCTTAAGGACAGAGTGCACAAATGCAAATGGCAGTGATGGGAAACTGCCCCAATGCAAACGGGAATAAGTGTGGCCAGTGTCGCATTGTCTATCACTATGTAGAAATTGCCTATAGCGAGTCCCCCAGATTAGTTATTGTTTTCCTTTACATGTTGCAGATATTCCTTGAGCAATCAATAAAAAATATTATTTAAGAATATATCTCCATCAGTTTGGTAAGATTTCTAATTAAGTTTGTGAAGACAATGAAGACCATATGTTTGCATTCTTTTCCAATGAAGTCTATTTTTACTGCAGTAGGCAGAACCCCTCATGCGGAAAGCCTTTGGGAATGAATAAAATCTTGAGATACTGCATACTTTGCAACCCACAGTGGCCAAAACAGAGTCTTGGGGGTCTGCAGAACTGCATTTAGGACCGTGCATTAGGTGCATGTATACTGAGTGGGCCCTTCTGCCACTGGCCATATGTGGACCCCCCCAGATCAGAGTACAGGAGAAAGACAGCAATGCAGGACAGGAGGAGCCTGATCTGCTCATTTTACTAGAGACACAGGCTATCGCTCCCAACAAGGAGGAGGTGAACTTTCTATGCTATACAGTTCTGATAAAAGAACAGGAATTGAGTATTTTCTAGATTAATAAGACCTGCATAACATTATGCAAAAGTATTATTTTCTCCCTCAGCATTCTATGTGCCACGCAGTGGGGATATATCCTACTCAACAACTAAGTCAGTGGGGAAAAAGCTGCCTAGAGTCAAAGTCACTCTCGAACATTCCTTAAGTTGCCCATGAAGAACAATATCCCTGGTTTTGCACATACTTCACTGTCTTTAAATAAACCTCACACAGTTAGCTTTTCTTCCAGCACTGAAACAAATTACTGTTTCTTCAACAGAGAAACCAGATGAAATACCAGGCCTGCATTTAACAGCTATATTGGAAACAAGGAAAAAAAAAATGTCTGTTTTTTGTACTTTTATTAAGTCCACGTAGTTGAGCAATTTAAAGTCATATAACTCCACTGTAGGCGAAATGAAATTTTTTTTTCTCCACTTTAAAAATTGATGCTCAGATAAAATCCCATTCGAATTATTGCAAGACTACAGGCACGCACCACCATGCCCGGCTAATTTTTGTATGTTTAGTAGAGACCAGGCTTCACCATATTGGCCAGGCTGTTCTCGAACTCCTGACCTTGTGATCTGCCCACCTGGGCCTACCAAAGTGCTGGGATTACAGGCTTGAGCCACTGCGCCCACCTTATTTGTGTTCTTAATGAATTGAAATGTTAAATGTAAAAAAAAAAAAACACAACAAAGCAAATTTTAATATTTTCCTCCTCTTTTCTCACTTACATATGTACATCAATCCAAATTGATTTCAAACTCACTTTATTCTAATTCCTTCACTGATTCCTATTTAATTTTGGAAATAGCAGCCAAGTTCAAGTTTATCTGCTATGTCCCTCCAGGTCCACTTTCCCTGCCTCCCGTTTTTTGTCGTTGTTTTGTTTTACTCCACTGGGTGAGCTCCATGGACCACATCAACAGGCCCTCTTGCTTCTGCCTTCCTGCTGTGTTTAGCAAGTGGGAAACCCTCACAGGAGGTGGATGGAAGGAAGGAGAAAGAAGACAGTGAATTTTTTCCCCTGGTTCCATCCTGTTAAGTTTGTCCAGGACACAACTCACTATTCCTTCAAGGTGTTGTCCTCTGCGAGACTATCTGATACATCTCCTCCTCTCATCCTTTTGGAGCTGGGGTGTTAGCAGCTCATCCAGTACTACCCAATTCCCACACCTTTATAAATAAACACTCCTTGCACTATTCTAATTTCAGTGTGCCATCTGCTTTCTGTTTGAGATCTAAATTATACAATTTAATTTTACAGATGGAGAAACAATCTGATAAAATTTAGGTGGCATGCACAAGGGAACACAGCTACTTAGCCAGTCAATGAACGATAGAGAGGGGCTAAAACAGAACACTCTGCTGCCAGTAACAGAAACTTCTCTGGAACTAATTAAACAGACAAAAAGATGGAGATGTTTGTTGGATCACATAGCTGGGAAATTCAAGAGAACTGACTGTGAGCGCTGGTAGATGCAGGAGCTTGATTTTTGTCAACAGGAAAGTGTCTCCTTTCTTCATCCCTTTCTTCTCCATGTTGGTTTCATTCTCAGGCAGGCTGTCCCCACACAATCAAAAACATAAGTGCCAGAAACTATAAGATTACTTCTCTTGGAAGTCCTAGATGATTATCACTGAGCTAGCAGCAGTCCTGTGCCCACCCATGAACTAATCACAGAGAATTCTAGTGGGTCAGGTTAAGATTACTGTCCATCCCTGGAAATGGATAATAGAATGAGCCACACTCAAAAAACTGAGACGGAGAATCAATGACTCTTGAAATAAAAACAACTTATCTCAGCAGTAGGGATAAAAGGAATGCTGCATAGGCAAAAACAACAGATATCTCTGGTATTTAGAAACAAGAAAGGAGTCAATTCTTATTCTAAACCCCATTCAATTTGTGTTTTACTATCGACATATACATAAATCATATAACACTGACCTAACCTGAACTCTCTTTCATGGAAGAAAAAGAAAATTATCAAACTATAAATATGACATCTGTATGGAAGTTACAAACCGCAGAATACTTTCACATACATTATCTCATTTAATTTGATTTTTCTGAACTAGGGATTCAACATTTCTTGCTTATAGCATTTTTGAGGTCAGACAAATGTTTGTGAACTTCAAGAATCTCAAGATTATTTCTAATGCTTCAATTGTGTTCACATATTGTTGAGAAACTACAGTATAAACATTTGAGAAAACTTCATGGTTGTCAGTTTTATTGTGCTAAGAATCTCTGTGGAAATTCAGCCAGAGAACTATCAAGACATATTTCTGAGCCAAAGGCCAAAGTTCCTCAACTGGTCATGTCTTTTTTTCTGCAACTGCACTTTACCCAGGACCTAGGGGTCACTGTAATACTAAAAATACAGCTTCCTCACTCCCTTTTGAAAACAACTGGACTGAGATTTTTACCATAATATTGCAGAAAAGCATGGTTACATGTGAGTATAAAAATCCCAGACCATTGATCAAGAGGTCAAGGCTGGAAAACTCTTGTTATGGGTTTGAAGCAAGCTGTGGTTTGCACTGGTGAAATTTAGTGGTCAAAAAACAAATGAAGAAGGCCCCAGGATGAAGAATTTAATGAGTCAGGGAATAGTAACAAACTTTGTCTGGAGCTTACAAATGTGAACCCTGAAGAAGTGAATCCTTCAAGATAGATCTTGAGTGGCTAATTGGACCTAAATCCAAAACAGTGCCAAGCAGCCATTTGCTGACCAGAGGTCACACATGCACTCTACATTTGTGGATAACCCCCACACTCACTAAACTTTAGGACTTTCATTGCTTTCTGTTCTCGTCCACACCACCTGAATCAGCCATTAGAGTGCAACCTGCATCAACCAATCAGAATTCAATGAATGCCAACGAGTCACGACTAAGGAAGTGGTCCAGAGTGGGAACTTGGGCAGGAACCCAACACAAACCCCCTTTGTTCTCTTGGAGCACACCTTTGTTTTGTACCCAAGGCTACATCTCCCCAGTTTGCAAACCTCTCTGGAATAAAATTTCTTTCCTTTTTTTTTTTTTTTTTTTTTTAAAAAAAAACCCTTTTCAGACTTATTGGCACTAATTAGAACTTGATTCATGAATGTGGGAGAAAGGACAAATGTGCTAACTTGAAAGGTTGGGCGGAATTTGTTTTTGTTCTTTCTTGATGAAAAATAAAAGGTTTTTCAAAACACCAATAGCCACATATATGATTTTATATATATATATAATTTTTTTTTGAGAGAGAGAGAGATATCTCTCAAAGGTGTATATATCACAATTTCAGAGATAAGTCCCTGAGTCAGGATTCTGAGGGTTCACCTAACTCTACATCATGTAATTTTTTTAACATGTCTTTCTAAAAAACTATGACAAACACTGACCAAACTAATCAGGAGACTGAAGGGCAGTAATCCCCAGGACAGAACTTATTTGGCGCTACTAGTTAGAAAAACTGAAGTTGATACTTCTGTCAAAACTCAGAAATATTTTTGTAACACTTGACGTGAGAGTCAAGTGAAAATCCCTGCTGTTTTCAGGAAAAGTCTGAGAGAACTGGTGACAGCTAGGATACAGGGATAACAAAGGGAGGGGCCGGTGAAAGGTGGCCCCAAAGTCCTAAGTTTCTGTGTCTTCATTTAACAATAATTACCTTTTCTTTCCTACCAATTCGAACATGGTCCAAAGGAAAGCAGTCCAAGTCAGTCTGCCTCTTTACAATCCCAGTCACTGAGCAGCAGAAGAAGGAACAATTTCAGGCTATGAAATTTTCTTTTGTAGAGAGTCAAGAGGCATGCTTTAGTCTATAAGCTACATCTAGGGGGATTATCTAAAAGTAAACAAACTCAAAGAAAGCTTATCAAAATCTTTGATGCATTTTTGAAGTTTAAGTTGAAATGAAAGGCAGTTCTGGTAACCAAAATTCAGTCACAGATGAGTCAGGTCCAGGATCAATTTAGACAAGTATCTGAGTATATCATATCTGGTCAACTTGGAATCTCCCCATTTTCTAAACAAATGATGGTGTAGTATCATTTAAAACCCACAATTTAAACAGTTTCATTTCAGCCTATCACATAAACTTTGACATGTTTACACTATTTTGGGAAAAGGTTGTAAGCAAGTAAATGTATCAGATATTGAGAAGCAAAATAAGAGACATTGCTGTGGAAAGAATCATATTGCTTTGCCCGACCTTGGATATGATGTCCAACAGGTAACAGCAAAGTTAAGAAAGAGATTGGATATCAAGATTCAGCCCCTGGGCATCTCCGTCTGAGTTTTAAATCCCGAAGCTGAACACCACAGTATTATAGTTTACCATCACCACTGCAGGAAAGATGCACAGAGGAAAAAAGAAGAATAGGCCAGTGAGTTAATTTTTAGACACTCCTTTCAGTAAAATATACTTAATATTTACTTCCCAACAAATAAAAGAATATATGCATGTATGACACAGGTGTCAAATATTGATATTATATACTAATTAAATGCATAAAATTACACATACAATTATGTGTTCCAATATTATCATAAAGCATGTTCAATGTGTTAAAAAATTCAGTCCCACCCCGAAAACATTGTATAATTTAAATATATAATCATACTGTCTCTTGGAAAATGACAGATAGCCATATAATGGGACCACAACAAATAGTATAACTAACAATAGAAAAAAAACTATCAATACAAAGTGATTTTCTTTTCAATAAAACAATCTGCAAGGTTAATCTACATTATCTTTGTGTTTCTCATTTTATATTCTCCCCTAAAATGCTACTTTTCCAATAAAATGTAAATAATTTGCATTCCAAAGCATGAGGTGGAAGAAAGTTTGCCACTCTTCTAACCTAAGTGTTCAAGATTATCACAGGTGCAGGCAATTAATAAGCAGATTTCCCTACACCCAGAGTCCTTAGGGACCCGTCAAAAAGCAGTAAAGAGACATTCGAGATCTCAGCTCAGTTACAAATAGAATTAAGCAGAGAAAACTTATGCACCCTGTTCTCATTTTCTCCATTTTCTTTTGAAATTGAGAACACACATAGGATTCACTTTGAAGTTAGGGCTGCCTGAATATGATATTATTGATTTCCATAACATGTTTTTGCTCTGCAATGCGGATGTGCATTTTTCAAACATATTAAGAAAGGCTTTGATCTGATTTGTTCCACCAGAACATTGTAGAGAGGCTGAAACCACTTCTATATAAGGGTTTGCTGTGCTGAGGGGAAGATTGCTCTAGCTTGAAAGAGGTTGGAAATATCCCATCTGAAAGCTCTTTTCAGTCCTCCTCAGCCTAAACATTTTACTCAGAGGGGTCAAAGGTCACCAACTGTCAAAACAAAACCAAAATTACACAGCGCTCCTGCAAGGAAGCTAAGCAGAGTGGAGACTTGGAGTTCACAAACTGGACTCCTTAATGCAGCATGTAACAAACCATAAAACTGCCCTTTCAAAGTCACAGGTATACTATCCTAAATCCTACTGATTTTTACAAGTTATCCAATAAGTTTAGAAGACTAGCATTTTTGGTATCAATGTAGAGACTGAATTCTAGAAGAGGGAATGGGGGCCAGCCCAAACTTAGGACTGTCAAAGCAACCAGCCTGCAAACTCCAAAGTACCAGATGGTGCTTTCGGGTTTCATAAACCCAAAGGTTCATAAATCTTCCTTCAAAGTTTCCAATTTCAAAAACGGGTTGTTTTCTTTATGGGACTGGGGACTGGGGGAAGTTTTGCCATTGGGTATCTAACAGAAAACCCCTAATAACCTGTTAGACTTTCTTGTTCCTCCAGCTGGAGACAAGCAGACAGTCCCTAGCAAGCTCAAAGCACAACCCCTCATCTGCCAGTCAACTCACTGTGGAAACAAGACCTGAACTTCTGTTTTGCAACCTGGTGTCATCATAACATAAAGAAGTTCTAGGGTTTTAAATATTTAGGGACTGAGTTTATCTGTTCATTCTTTAGTGAGAACCTTAGCAAATAATTCTTATTTTTTAATATAACATAAAACATTCAGCTTTTAAATCATATTCAGCATTGCTTAGAAAAGGGGAGAAATGACTTATCTGGGGTTTACCTAAATGGAGGTGACTTCAACATTTTGTGAGCCAACTTTATCCCAGAGGTCTTAATATAATGACATGTCTGAATTCCACTCTCTCCCTACCCACCTAGTGAAAGAGGAACTGGACAGAAAACGGGAGGGAAACAAATTGGAGAGGAGAATGAAGAGCACCTAAGTAGCCACAATGTGGGTAACCGACTCATTTCATTTATAAAGATCTGCATGTGTACACGCAGCATGCTGTACATTTGTGCACCAACTCAATTGCAATGGAATTTAGTGTCCACTCAACTAGAAGAGCCTGCAAAAATGATGGGCTTTGATTTTGATATGAAAATTAGTGGATCCAAAAAGGGAAACTACCCTAGGCAGATACATCTCTCCTCCATTGCCTGGCAAAAGAAATACAGAATCGTAGAACTATTTCATGCTATCATTTCTAGCTCCTTCTCTGTAAGATTCTTCATTTCACATTAGAATAACTTCACCCTCCTTCCAGATTCTTTCCTTTCTGGCCTAACCAAATGAACCTATCATCTCCCTGTGTATCACAAGGTTCTTGGAAGGATCAAATGAAAGAGAACATGAATAGGAAAGTGCCTTGCAAACTATGAAGCTTTATAATAATTTCTATTATGATTATTAATCATATACTGAAAAAGACACAAGACAGAGTAAGTGGAAAGTAAGACGTACAAAAAATGTTGAAATGCTTAAGATTGCTTACCTTAAGAAATTGTTATTAAAAATTTAATCATAGCAATAAAATTTAAAAACAACCTTTAAGTATGTAAAGAATTGTTAGAGTAAGTAGGTTCTCAAACTGTGGAAAAGAAGGGAAAAAAGATATGGGGTAAGTTCAAGCTTCAAGGTATAAGTAATAAGAAATTCCAACAGTCTGGTTTGCTGAGCACAAGAGTGGATGAATCATTAAAGGAGACTGTGGTGTGATCTTCCCAGGAATTCTAGAAGGGGCAGAATGGTCACCGTCTGATGTGGTTCATACTGTGTGACCAAGCGAAAGGAATGAGAGCGATTAGCTCACCCCAATTGTATTTGCCAGCTCCAAATGGTCAAAGGGTTATTTAAAAAAAACTATGTGAAGTCCTTATCACTTTAATATGTACACACACATCAAAAAATAATACATCTCCTACTACTGGAAAATCATTTTAAAATTCCATCTATTATACTGACACACAATGGAATTGTTTTTAAAATAAAATATGCACTACATGATAAATAGCAACCTTAACAGCAGCCATTTCAGATGAAACTTCTGTTTACAAGAATCTCCAAAGAGCTCAAAACTGGATTACAGAGATGATCATAGCAATACAACAGCAAGGTTATCTGTTTTTATTTGTAGCTCCACAAAGCCTTTAGAACCTGATGTGTCCAGGAAAAAAAACTAGTTCAGGCAAATCAAAAGCTTTTATCCTTGCAGTGGCTGGTCATCATAAACACTGTCACAGTCCTGGCAGACAAAAGTTAAGGGCATCCCTGTTAAGAGATCTCTCAGCTACACTTTACATATATGTGTATGTATGTACAAGTGTGTGTTTTTATTTATGTATGTATCTTTTCTGAGAATGGAAGGAAAGTTAAAATTATTTCCTGATTTCCATGTTCTCTGGTATGTTATCTTCATTTCTCTCTTTTCAGATTTTACCCTGAAAAGAAGAAAATTAGGATGACAACAAAAATCCACAGAAGCGAGTGTAAATTTTAGGTCTCTTTGTGGAGTGGAAAGTGGGATTCTCACTTCCAGTCCCAAGCTAACAGCTTTATTATGAGACGTGTGTGTGAGTGTATAAGTGGCACACATCTACATACTTACAGCCTCCACTGCTGCTCAAACAGCTTCAGAAATCTCATATACCATCTACCTTGTCCTGACAGGAGGAAGCCCTCAGCTCAGAAAACAAAACCCCTCCCCCAGAACGATCTCCCCAAAAACACAAATGAGAGAGTGGGTGGTTTTTATTCCACGCAAGCTGTTTCAAATAATAAGGGATTTGGCATTTCTGGGGATCAGCCATCCAGTAATACCAATGACCATCTTTAGGAAGGCTGGCATGTTTATTTGCCCTGAAAGAGATGGCTTCTACAAATACATTACAAAGGCAAACAAACAAACAAACAAACAAAACAACAGGGTCCTATGTAAAGCAAAGTAAATTGCCAGTCATCCACCTGCATCCATCAGGAACTACTGAAATAATTAACCCTTTTGCTTAAATCATTCAATAACTTCTGCATTCTGTCTCTCAAGAAGATGCTTCCAAGAAAAAGAGGGTTTTGTTTGTTTGCTTGTTTGTTTGTTTGTTTGTTTGTTTTAGAGGCAGGGTCATGCTCTTTCACCGAAGCTAGAGTGCAGTGGTACAATCATAGCTCATTGCAGAATCAAATTCTGATCCCACTTCAGCCTCCCAAGTAGGTGGGACTACAGGCATGGGCGACCATGCCCAGCTTTTATTTATCTATTTATTTATTTATTTACTTATTTTTTCTGTAAAGATGGGGGTCTCACTATGTTGCACAGGCTGGACTCAAGCTCCTGACCTCAAGCAATCCTCCTGACTAGGCCTCCCAAAGCATTGGTATTATAGGAGCTAGCCACCATACCAGGCCTTTACAAGTCCCTTTTTTCCTACTTAGACACCAACACCAATATAACTACAGTCACAAATTGTGCATAGGAAGAAGAGTAAGAATTTTGATAAGTCTGAAAATTAAACTCCAGATGAGAGGCATGATGAGCTCTTCCTTCCCAAGCACCAAAGAATGTTGGTGTCTGCCTGGCAGCCCACAGTGTACCTCCTTCACTCAATAGCAATCACCCTACAATGATCTATAATGGGGCCCCAGGGCATCACCAAATTGGGCAATAACCAATATTCACATAATTATTAATGAGACATAAAAAGCAAGATAATTTCAACAGTTTAACAATCCACTGTTCTCTAAATTCTATTCCAAACTGAGTCATACAATCAGGGATAATAAACAAGGGACATCAATAATATAGATGGATACTTAATCATGAAAAAAATGTAGCAAATGGATTGTATCATTCTGGAGGATATGTATTATGACTGCTACCTTTTATTACTTTTAATTATCTGGCCCATCAGGTTAATACCAAATACCAAAAACTAATACCAAAACAGAGGCACATGGTATTGAAGTTATGGTGATAAAGAAAGACAAAGACAGAATATAAGAGGCAGGAAATGGAATTACAGAGTCAGCAGTAGGATCAGAATGAGGGATGGCATAGCCTAAAGACAAAGCAAAGTTCTCACATTTTCTTGAGAAGCCGAGAACAAGCCAGGAGTGAGGGACAAGCTTAGCATGTATACCAGAAACTGCCCCAGAAGGAAAACTAAGTCCATAAAAAGTATGATGAAGGTGAAAGTCAAAATTTACATGAATAACAGAAGCTGAGCAGGGTTTATGTAAATACTGTAATTCAGGAGCAGAGGCAGATCTGAGACCAACTACACTAATGAGTATCAGGAATATCAAAGTACAAAAGGGCCTGAAAAGTAAACCATCAATAGGCTCATTAGTCTCATCCAAAGATTAAGAGGAGACAAAGGGAAAGCTAAAATACAAAGGCTGCTGCAGAACCAGAGGATGCTGGGGAGTGAAAGGTGGGGACTGGATGGACCAGAAAACAGAAGAGGCTCCAGGACCCAGAGCAAACACTGAGAAACAATACTCATGTCTGCACACTTCTTCTGGGATCCACCACAATTTTAACACTTGGGTACTATGGCACCTGCAAATGAAGGCAGGCAGGGATTAAATCTCACTGTGACACTGAATCAAAGACAATAATATTTGTCAGTTTATTTTTCTCATTAAACTATAAAAATCTTGCATATTTATCCAATGATTATTGAAGTCTGCAGATTACAGTCTGGATGAGCCATTGAGACCATCTTTGGTGATATATTAGCTACTCATACATGTGATTTGTTCATAAAATAACATTTTCAGCCAGGCATGGTGGCTCACACCTGTAATCTCAGCACTTTGGGAGGCCAAGGCAGGCGGATCACTTGAGATCAGGAGTTCATGACCAGCCTGGCTAAGATGGTGAAACCCCATCTTTACTAAAAATACAAAAATTAACCAGGCGTGGTGGCGCAGGCCTGTAATCCCAGCTGCTGGAGAGGCTGAAGCAGGAAAATCATTTGAACCCTGGATGCAGAGGTTGCAGTGGGCTAAGATTGTGCCACTGAACTCCAGCCTGGGTCACAGAGCGAACTCGGTCTCAAAATTAAATAAATAAATAAATAAATAAATAAATAAATAAATAAATAAATAATAAATAAATAAATAAGATAATATTTTCATGGGACAAAGTTATACATTTGCACATTTACCAATAAAATTATTAATTACATCAGGACTTAGGATATTTTGATATATTTATTGCCACATATAAAATCTACTTTAGATGAGACTCAAAGTGTCATATAAGAATATAATGCATATTTATATTTAGGCACAGCACATATATATCTACACAGAAATATATGGGGACCAACCTGTCTATGCTACATGAACTATCATGCCTCTTTGCTTGCCACAATGAGCTCTTAGTATGTCAAGGGCCTTAATCACAACTCATTCTTTCTTTTGAGGGCCATTAATTTTGTTTTTATCACCCCATGATAAATAACAATGTTGTTCTTAGATACTATGGCCATTCCCAATTGACTAAGAGTATAGAAACCCTGGTAGGTGCTAATATTTTATCCTTAATTTAATTACTATTCTTCTAATAAATTGGAAGAATAGCCATGATCAAATCTCATCAAGGATGATAAAATTTCTTTTATCCATCCATCTTTGCCCAGGTTAAATTCTTGCTCACTTAAGTCTTAAATTCTGCTTATTTACAAAGATCACTAGCTTTTCTACCCTAAAATCAGCTTCTTAATATTGTCTTTCTAATTTTAGGGGCAAAAAGTATACCAAAGTTTATTAAAAGTTGATGGCAGCTTGAAAACTAGTGCTGACCTGACAGTGGTAGCTTTGGCAGACATATTTTCAAAATTTTTTTCTCAGAGATATTTTTAATGAGGCTTTAAAAGTAAGGGTATTTAAAACAAAGAAGAATATTACATACTTCAGATAGCAAAAAAAAAGTTTGCTTCTCCTCTGGTATCTTTTCTATAAAAAGGAAAATGAGTAAATGATTGTTGATATGTCTAGCTGTCAATTCTTCCACTCTTTTTTCAAGATTTTTAGTTTCTTTGCGCTGGGTACGTAATTCCTCCTTTAGCTCTGAGAGGTTTGATGGACTGAAGCCTTCTTCTCTCATCTCGTCAAAGTCATTCTCTGACCAACTTTGATCCGTTGCTGGCGATGGGCTGTGCTCCTTTGCAGGGGGAGATGCGCTCTTATTTTTTGAATTTCCAGCTTTTCTGCCCTGCTTTTTCCCCATCTTTGTGGTTTTATCTGTCTCTGGTCTTTGATGATGGTGATGTACTGATGGGGTTTTGGTATAGGTGTCCTTCCTGTTTGATAGTTTTCCTTCTGACAGTCAGGACCCTCAGCTATAGGTCTGTTGGAGATTTTTGAGGTCCACTCCAGACCCTGTTTGTCTGGGTATCAGCAGCAGAGGTTGCAGAAGATAGAATATTGCTGAACAGTGAGTGCACCTGTCTGATTCTTGCTTTGGAAGCTTCCTCTCAGGGGTGTACTCCACCCTGTGAGGTGTGGGGTGTCAGACTGCCCCTAGTGGGGGATGTCTCCCGGTTAGGCTACTCAGGGGTCAGGGACCCACTTGAGCAGGCAGCCTGCCCCTTCTCAGATCTCAACCTCCGTGTTGGGAGATCCACTGCTCTCTTCAAAGCTGTCAGACAGAGTCGTTCACGTCTGCACAGGCCTCTGCTGCTTCCCCTGTTATTTTTTGGTTGTGTCCTGTCCCCAGAGGCGGAGTCTACAGAGACAGGCAGGTTTCCTTGAGCTGCTGTGAGCTCCACCCAGTTCGAGCTTCCCAGCGGCTTTGTTTACCTACTTAAGCCTCAGCGATGGCGGGCGCCCCTCCCCCAGCCTCACTGCTGCCTTGCGGTTAGATTGCCACAGACTGCTGTGTTAGCAAGGAGGGAGGCTCCATGGGCGTGGGACCCTCCCGGCCGGGTATGGGATATATTCTCCTGGTGTGCAGGTGTGCTTACAGCGCAGTATTGGGGTGGGAGTTACCCGATTTTCCAGGTGTTCTGTGTCTCAGTTCCCCTGGCTAGGAAAAGGGACTCCCTTCCCCCTTGCACTTCCCAGGTGAGGCGATGCCTCACCCTGCTTCAGCTCTCACTGGTCAGGCTGCAGCAGCTGACCAGCACCAATTGTCTGGCACTCCCGAGTGAGATGACCCCAGTACCTCAGTTGAAAATGTAGAAATCACCAGTCTTCTGTGTCGCTCGCGCTGGGAGATGGAGACTGGAGCTGTTCCTATTCGGCCATCTTCACACCTTTCTCGGTTGTTGATATAGTTTGGATAGTTGTCCCTGCCCAAATCTTGTGTTGAAATGTAACCCCAGTGTTGGAGGTGGGGCCTGGTGGGAGATGTTTGGGCCATAATGCCAGATCCCTCATGGCTTGGTGCTGTCTTCATGATGGTGAGTTTTTGTGGGATCTGGTTGTTTGAGTGTGTGTCATACACTTGAACAATTCCCCCATTCTCTCATGGCACACAATAAACCACCACCACCCCTACTTTCACTCACTTGCTCCTGCTGCCACCATGTGAGACACTTGCTCCCTACTTGCCTTCCGCCATGATTCAAAGCTTCCTGAGGCTTCCCCAGAAGCAGATGCTGGCACTATGTTTCCTGTACAGCTTGCAGAACTGTAAGCCAATTAAACTTCTTCTCTTATAAATTGCCCAGTCTCAGCTATTCCTTTATAACAATGCAAGAACGGCCTAACAGAAAATTGGTACTGAGGAGTGGGCCATTGCTATAAAGAAATCTGAAAATGTGGGAGGAGCTTTGGAACTGGGTAATGGGTAGAGGTTGGAAGGGTGTGGAAGGCTCAGAAGACAGGAAAATGAGGGAAAGTTTGGAACTTCTTAGAGACTGGTAAAATGGTTATGACCAAAATGCTGATAGTGATATGGACAGTGAAGTACAGGCTGATGAAATCTCAGATGGAGATGAGGAACTTACTGGAAACTGGAGCAAAGGTCACACATATTATGCCTTAGCAAAGAGCTCAGCTACGTTCTGTTTATGCCCTAGGATCTGTGGAAGTTTGAGCTTAAGAGTGATGATTTATGGTATTTGGCAGAAGAAATTTATAAGCAGCAAAGCATTCAAGATGTGACCTGGCTGCTTTTAACAACCTACACTCAGATATGGGAGCAAAGAAGTGACTTAAACTTGGAATTTATATTCAAACAGAAAGCAGAGCATAAAAGTTTGAAAATTTTCAGGCTGGCCAAATGGCAGAAAAAGAAAAAGCTTTTTCAGGAGAGGAATTCAAGTAGGCTGTTTTTCAGTTGAAAAACAGCCAGATGCTAATAGCCAAGACAATGGGAAAAAGGACTCAAAGGTATTTCAGAGACCTTCACAGTACCCCTCCCATCACAGGCCCAGAGGCCTAGAAAGGAAGAATGCTTTTGGGGGCCAGGGGCAGGCTCAGGAAACCACTACCCTGCAAAGACTCAAGACACTGCTCCCCACATCTTGGCCACTCCAACTCCAGCTGTGGCTCAAAGGGGTCCAGGTACAGCTCAGGCTGCCACGTTGGAGAATGCAAACTATAAGGCTTGGCAGATTCCCTGTGGTGTTAAGCCTTCAAGCATGCAGAGTACAAGAGTGAAGTTGGTTTGATGGCCTCCACCTAGATTTTCAGAGTATATATAAAAAAGCCTGGGTACCCAGGCAGAAGTCTGCTGCAGGGGGAGAGCCCTAATAGAGAACCTCTACTAGGGCAGTGCCAAAGGGAAATGTGGGGTTGGAGCCCCCACACGAAGTCCCCACTGGGGCACTGCCTAGTGAAGCTGTGGAAAGAAGAGTACCATCTTCCAGACCCCAGAATCGTAGATCTACTGGCAGCTTACAACCTGTGCCTGGAAAAGCCACAGCCACTCAACACCAACCTCTGAGAGCAGTGGAGAAGTCTGAATTCTATAAAGCCAAAGGGGTAGAGCTGCCCAAGGCCTTGGGAGACCACCCCTCCCACCAGTGTGCCCTGGATGTGGTACAAGGAGTCAAAGGAGAATATATTGGAGCTTTAAGATTTAATGACTACCTGCTGGGTTTCAAACTAGCATGGGGTCTGTAGGCCCACCCCCCCCCTTTTTTTTTTTGGCCAATTTCTCCCTTTTGGAACAAGAAGGTTTGCCCCGTTCCTGTTAGCTCCTTTGTATCTTGGAAGTAAATAACTTGTTTTTATTTTACAGGCTCATAGGTGGAAGGGACTTGCCTTGTCTCAGATTACATTTTGGACTTTGGACTTTTGGTTAACACCACAATTAGTTAAGACTTTGAGAGACTATTGGGAAGGCATGATTGTGTTTTGCATTGTGAGAAGGACGTGAGATTGTGGTGCAGGGCGTGGAATGATATAGTCTGGATATTTGTCCCTGCCCAAATCACATGTTGAAATGCAATTCCCAATGTTGGAGGTGGGTGCTGGTGCAGGTATTTAGGCCATGAGAGTAAATCACTAAGGTCTTGGGGCTGTACTCATAATATTGAGTGAGTTCTTTTGAGATCTGGTTGTTTAAGTGTGTTACCACCCCCAACCACCACCACCCTTTCTCTATTCCTCCTGCTCCCACCATGTGAAATGCCTGTTCCCCTTTCACCTTCCACCATGATTGTGAGTTTCTGAGACTGCCCAGAGGCAGATGCCGGTCCTATGCTTTCTGTATAGCCTGTAGAACTGTAAGCCAATTAAAGCTCCTTTCTTTCTCTCTCTTTCTTTCCTTCCTTCCTTCTTTCCTTCCCTCCCTCCCTCCCTCTTTCTCTATCTATCCCTCTCTTTCTTTCTTTCTTTCTTTCTTTCTTTCTTTCTTTCTTTCTTTCTTTCTTTCTTTCT
>NC_045438.1:146192103-146293360 GCF_002776525.5 Piliocolobus tephrosceles
TCTTTCTTTCTTTCTTTCTTTCTTTCTTTCTTTCTTTCTTTCTTTCTCTTTTCTTTCTTTCTTTCCTTCCTTCCTTCCTTCCTTCCTTCTTTCTTTTGAGACAGAGTCTTGCTCTGTGGCCCAGGCTGGAGTGCTATGGCACGATCTCAGCTCTCTGCAACTTCTGCCTCCTGGGTTCAAGTGATTCTCCTGTCTCAGCCTCCTGAGTAGCTGGGATTACAGGTGCCGCCACCACACCTGGCTAATTTTTGTATTTTTAGTAGAGATGGGGTTTCAACATGTTGGTCAGGCTGATCTTGAACTCCTGACCTTGTGATCTGCCCGCCTTGGCCTCCCAAAGTGCTGGGATTACAGGCGTGAGCCATCGTGCCCAGCCCAAAGCTCCTTTCTTATAAATTACCTAGTCTCAGGTATTCCCTTATAGTGATGCAAGAACAACCTAGTAAAACTTGAAAAATGCTATTGGAAATTATTTCTTATCCAACTAAAACACTATTTTATATAAAATAGATGATGGTGATATGGTTTGGCTGTTTCTCTACCCAAATCTCATCTTGAATTGTAGCTCCCATAACTCCCATATGTTGTGGGAGGGACCCAGTGGAAGATACCTGAATCATGGAGGTGGTTTCCCCCATACTATGCTCATGGTAGTGAATAAGTCTCATGAGATCTGATGGCTTTATAAGGGGTTTCTACTTTCACTTGGCTCTCATTCTCTCTTATCCATGTCCATGTAAGAAGTCCCTTTGCTCTTCCTTTGCCTTCTGTCATGATTATGAGGCCTCCCCAGCCATGTGGAACTGTGAGTCCATTAAACCTTTTTCTTTATAAATTATCCACTCTTGGGTATGTCATTATCAGCAATGTGAAAATGGACTAATACACGTGGTTTATCTTATAACTACAAGAACATATCTATTATCCAGTGTAGAATATTAAAATATTTGTTTTTGTTGGATTTCAAAGAAGCATTGGTTATCATCCTAAAATTTGCATGGACTTGAATCTCCTACCATACCCAGTCCTTATGCTGATAACAATGATGAATTCTGGTGAAATAAAAAAAAAAGAAGAAGAAAGAAACAGAGAAGAGAGGGAATGTGAGAAAGAGAGAAGGAAGGAAGGACAGAAGGAAGGAAGGAAGGAAAGAGAGAGAAAGGAAGGAATGAAGCAAATGAAACAGAGAAAGAAAGGAGAGAGAATGAAAGGAAGGAAGGAAGCAAGAAGTGAGGGAGGAAAGAGCACAGAAGAGGAGAAAAGGGAAAGGAAAGAAAGAATGAAGGAGGGGAGGAATGGAGAGAGGAGAAAGGGGAAAGGAAGGAAAAGAAAAGTAGAAATCTACATAAATATACTGGAGAGTGACACCAAAAAAACAAAACAAAACAAAAAGGCAGGGACCTTCTAGAGGAGTGTCAACATTCAGAAAAAAGAATGGCAAGGATGATTTTCCTATAATGCATGGTTTTTAGCCTGAGGAGAGATTATAATAACAGCATTCACAGTGGCTAAAACTCTGCTAGGAACCCCAGAATTATTCTGTACAATTGTAGCCACTGAAAAGTGAAAGGAGAATTCAAGATGGGAAGAAAACAGAAAGGAGGAGGGGCCCAAAATTCTATGTGTAAACTCTATGCAAATTTCTGGCTAAAGAGAGAGAGAGAGGGAGAGAGAGTGTGTGTGTGTGTACGTGTCAGACTCCCAGCAGAATGCCTGAACTGAGATTTTGAATTGCCACTCATGAAATGGCGTTTGAAGTTTGAATCTTGTTAAATCAATTGCAAATTAAAACAAGCAAACAACAGTGATGCTCTTCAGGAGACCATAACAAAATCTAAAAGCAACCTATATTTACAATGACAAGAATGCAATCCAAAATTACTCGACATATGAGGAAATAAGAAGTTGTCACTCATTATCAGAATAAAAGACAACAGACTTCAATCTATAGATGACTGAGGTGTTACAACTATAAGAAAATAATTTTAAAACAATCATCAATTATGATAAATGACATGAAGAAAAAAATGCTCATAATGAATGAAAAGGTATGAATCTCAGCAGAAAAATGGAATGGAAAAGAACCTAATGAAAATTTCAGAAAAGTTTAGCACCTGTATTTTTAAGAAAATTCAGAGAAAGGACTTAGCAGGAAAATGGGGGTGACAAAGTAAACAGTAAACTTGAAGATAGGATCATGGAAATTATCTAATCTGAAAAAGAAAGAAAAAAATTGAAGAATGACCACACACCTTAAGGACTGTGAGACAAAAACAAAAGTCCAATTTACTAAAGAAGCAAAGAAAATGGGGCAAAAATATTCAAATAAATAATAAACAAAAAGTTATCAAATTGGTGAAAATAGTAGACGTACAGATATGACAATCTCAGTGAAATTCAAGCAGTATAAATTCAAAAACAAGCATGTCTAAGAACATAATAGTCATACTATTTGAAACCCAAAAAGAGAAAATATATCTGAAAGTAGCAGGAAGAAAACAATAAATTACACATAGGAGACCATCCATGGTTAGCTAACGAATGACTTCTCCTCCTAAATTATGGATGCAAGAAGACATTGGCATAACATACTCAAAGTGCTCGAAGAAAAAAAAAATGAACTAATAATTTTTATCTAGTAAAGCTATCTCTTAACAATAAAGACAAGGGCTGAGAGTGGTGGCTCACGCCTGTAATCCCAGCACTTTGGGAGGTCAAGGCGGGAGGATCACAATGTCAGGAGATCAAGACTATCTTGGCTAACATGGTAAAACTCGTCTCTACTAAAAATACAAAACATTAGCTGGTTCTGGGAGCAGGCCCCTATAGTCCCAGCTACTCAGGAGGCTGAGGCGGAGAATGGTGTGAATCTGGGAGGTGGAGGTTGCAGTGAGCCGAGATTGTGCCACTGCACTCCTGCCTGTGTGACAGAGTGAGACTCCATCTCACAAAAAACAAAAAACAAAAAATAAACAACAAAAAAAGACAAAATCCTTTTTCAGATTTTAAAAACTGAGAACATTTGTCATAAGTACACTTGTAATATAAGAAATGCTAATGGATGTTTTTCGGCCTAGAGAAAATAATAGCAGAAGTAAATTTGGATCTTTAGGAAGGAATGGAAAACACCAGAAATGGTAAATATATAAAACTATTTTCATAGTCTGTGAAGCAAAACTGTAGTTTTTATGAGTTGCACAACATATATACACGTACATATATACATATATGTAATCCATATGACAACTATAATAGAAAGGATAAGGAGAGGTAAATAGACCTATACAATTGCAAAGTTGCTATATTTTATGTGGCATGGAACATTATTAATGTTAACTATCCTGGGAAAAACTATGGGTATATACTGTAATCTCTAGAGCAACTACTAAAATGTTGACAAAAACTCAAATGCCTTAATATTCATTTTTAAGATAGTCACCTCAATCAAATCTAAACAAGTGAATAAATTTAGTTCCAATAGAATAATCACTGGAATTGCACTCTTAATGAAATCCTTTTGCATCGTTTGTTTTCAGTATCTTCTGTGTGTGTTATCACTGAATTGTACAACAGAAATTGTAATAGCCCAAGAGGATCTGTAAAGCACTGACTTAGTCACAATTGTCACTAGACCTCCAATTTCAATTTCTTTATAAGAGAATGTTCTATCACTCTTTCACATAAAGGTACAGATGGAAATGTGTATCACAGTATTGTGTATAGTAGGACAGACAGTAGATGCACTGTGGAAGAGTGGACAGGCAAAATGTGGATGCAGTCATTGAAGTATAATAGAGGCGTTAGAAATGACAAACTAGATGTAATATACCACCATGAACACATCATCAACATATAACTGAGTGAAGGAAAACCAAGACAAAGATCAGAGATCTCGAAAACAATACCTAAGTAAATTAAAAATATATGCACACTCAATAAAAAGTGCATATTTTGCAGCAACACATACAAATTCATTCATTCAAACACATTAGAATAGTGTTGATGGGAAAAGGAAAGGGAGTTCAGGAGATAACAGCAGATAGATGATGATTGATAGAAAGAAAGAAAAAATGGGAGTAGCTACACATAGAACAATAATGACAATAAAATATAACGCATGAATACATTGCCTTTGTTCTTCACTAAGGTCCATCAGGAAGAGAAAAGAAATTGAATTTTTTGAATAATTTTTTACCTTACTCTGGCTATCTAGAGATTTGCTTTCACACTTGTTTTATAACTTAAACTGATTGACAGATTTTTCAAACAGCCCATCAAATTATGCTGCAGATTATTTGCAATTAAAACTGAAAGCTTTACGCAGAAATTTGCAATGCCCAGTATAGGTATAGAGTCAGATTTTTTCAACATCTACATACATTCATAAAACCAAATGAAAAGTCATTCACGGGCTTTACAAATTTTGATTTGCACCACTGCCTAAGATTCTAGGCCAGAGGTTGACAAACGATAGATTGCCAGCCAAAGGCAGTCCACTAGCTATTTGAATTCTTAGCTCATGCACAGCCCATGAGCTAAGAATTGTAATTACATTTTTTTAATAGTTACATTTTAAATACTTATATAAGTACCTACATACTACCCTTGATTTTGTCTCTTGGGTAGCAAAGCCTGAAATATTTAGTATCTGCTTTTTTTAAGAAAAAGTTTGTGGATGCCTGATCTAGATTCTGGAAACAAAATAATTATTTGGTATTCTTTCCTTTGCAAGACTTGTGTTCCAGGTTAGAAGAAATGGTTTTAGAAACAGTAATCCCAGCACTTTGGGAGGCCGAGGTAGGAGAATCAAGAGGTCAGAAGATTGAGACCATCCTGGCTAACATTGTGAAACCCTGCCTCTACTAAAAATACAAAAAATTAACTGGGCGTGGTGGTGGTCACCTGTAGTCCCAACTACTCAGGAGGCTGAGGCAGGACAATGGCGTGAACCCGGGAGGCGGAGCTTGCGGTGAGCCAAGATCACACCACTGCCCTCCAGCCTGAGTGACAGAGCAAGATTCCATCTCAAAAAAAAAAAAGTTATTTCAGCCAAAGGAGGAATCTGTCAATATCTGGCAGCCCTGAAGTAGAATACAAGTAAATGTGTTGTTGTTGAGTAAAAAATTATTAATTAGATAGTAGACATCAGCCAGGCATGGTGGCTCACGCCTGTAATCAGAGCACTTTGGGAGGCCAAGGTGGGCAGATCACGAAGTCACGAGTTCAAAACTAGCCTGGCCAACATAGTGAAACCCCATCTTTACTAAAAATACAAAATTAGCCGGGCATGTTGGCATGCACCTGTAGTCCCAGCTACTTGGGAGGCTGAGGCAGGAGAATTGCTTCAACCCAGGAGGCAGAGGAGGTGGTGGTGAGCTGAGGTCGCGCCACTGCACTCCAGCCTGGGCAACAGTGAGACTCCGTCTCAAAAAAAAAAAAAAAAAAAAAAAAGGTAGTAGACATCAAAGGTCATTGCAGAATAATTAAAGAAGCAGATAATGATATTACACTGGAGTACAATGATTATCACAGATATGTTCTTCAAGACGGATAGGACAAAATCTTCCATTCCACACAATTTTCTTACAAGGTGATATTGAAACCTCTCTCAAGGAGAGTTGGAGAGTTGGGGTCTATTTTATCCCTTGAATCCAGGCCTGCCAGCAACCAGGAAGGAAATGATACTATGTAACTTCCAAGGCAGTTGATAAAAGGAAGTAGAGTTTCTGCCTAGTCTTTTTGGTTAGTTGCTTTAGAGATCTTCCACCATGCTGTGAGGAAGCCCCAAGCATATGGAGAGGCCCTGAGTAGGAATTCTGATGGACAATCCCAGCTGACAGCCAATATCAACTAACAAACATGTGAGTGAAGAAGCCTTCAAGGTATGTTTAGCTCAAGCCACCATTTGGCTGCAATCCACATGAAAGATCCCAAGCAAGAGCCATGAGCGATAACAACAAATTGTTTGTTGTTGTTGTAAACCACAAAATTTGAGGGTAATTTGTTTTGTTTTGTTTTTGTTTTTTGCAGCCATAGATAATCAAAACAACTATTTATAGTCTATCTCACAGAGGATATTCTAACATTAATCAAAGTATCACCAAATCAGCCCTATGCAGAGAGGCCACTGTTGCAAATGAGTACTTGGCCTGTTTGATTTCATAATACCTTGGCAGGATTAGGTATCACTGGAAGTTGCTAGCTATAGAAGTTTATGAAGCTTCATGAGCAACAGGAAATGTGGAGGCATCAGAAATTTTCACAAAGCATGACACATCATATCTATCAAATTTGGTAATAAAGTAACTATTTGGTTCACCTAGGTACTGTTGGAGTAAGCCAGAATTGGAGCAAATAATTTAATTTAAAAGTTATTTCCCCTATTCAATGATGTATACATAGGTCTGTATAACTCCTTAACAAACAATAATATAAAATTTATTCTTAAAAATAAGCATATTGCTTAATTTAAAATCTTGAAGTTTGCTTCCATACAACCCTTTCTACAAAGACAAGGCTTAAGACATAAATTTGTAATTTGGGGTTGTAATGAAAGTCAAACAGTTGTAATGTCATCTTTATGAACTGCCCTGAATACATAATAAAATCTTTCATAACAGTACAAAACAATATTTTTGATTTTATGTGTGGGATCATGTAAAGTTTCTTATGCTTGAAATGACATTGAAGTAAACTGCCAGAAAAGACTTTTGAGATTTTTTTTTTTTTTTTTTTGACAAGGACAAACCCATGACATTTTTACAAAGCCTTTGGTCTTAACCTTGGAAATCTGACTGCTTAGGATAAAGGCAGAGAAAATGAGCAAGAAAGCTCTAAAGGTAAGATGCTATTATTAAATGCAAATATATTCATTAAGGAATTGGCCAAACAGGAAGGAATATTCCACTTTTAATGAATTCTTTAAACACACATTTATTCTGCAGGTGTGCATTTTAATTTAACCTTTGAAGCAGTGGTTATCAGTGAAAATGGACCTGGGTGATAAGATGCTATCTAGAACTTATTTTTTTTACCCTTTATTTTATATACATGTAACATGAAATCTTTTAGTCCATTAAAAGCTGTCCATTATTTTCACTTTCATATTCTAGACCTTCTGCAAAGTTACTAAAAGCTCTAATGGAATCATTTTTATGGGATTTGAAATTTTGAGTTGTATTGCTAGAAATACTTCATATAATGAAAGTAATTTTAAAAAATATATCTTCCAAAAATGTTAAAACACTGATGAGGAATTAAAGTATATTTTGCATGTGGTAAAGTTTTGTGATACACAGTGAGATTGGGACAATTATCTGAGTAATTCAGAACAAACACATGTACATATCTAGTGGCTGCCAACACATACACAGTGAGTAAAATTTGTACAAGTTTTAAAGTTAAACTACTCAAGTAATATGGATAAAATCTACACACTAATGGCATGTTATAGGATTTTGATCAGAGCACTGAAAAAAGGGATTTCATTATTTTCATCATTGTTTGGGTCATCAAGGAGTTTGAAAGGTAAAAATCATTCATAATTTCACCAACAATTGCTTAGGGCCTACAAAACCTACAATGTGATTGACTGTTTTTAACCGTCTAATTTGCTAACCTATAAACAAAAATTTAAAAGGTTTTCAACAAAAATAAGATACAGATCTACACAAGCAAATGCAATGAACCCTTTTTGAAACTACTTGGAAACGGAAAAAGAAGTTCTTTCTTGACATTTGATATTAAAGTTCTCTTTAGATTAAAACACATAAATAATTATTTCACTGTTAACTTCATTCATGTAGCTAAGAGTTTGGAAGACAGTTATTTCACATAGTTATCTTCAAAAATTATTCTTAAATGATAAAATATGTACTCCTATATAATTGACATAACCTCAATGAGAAAGCTTTTTATAAATCAAACATGAAAACATTCTCATAATTTCATAGCTGTCTCCTACATATGTACCTATGATTTCCACTTATTCCAATGGATACTTTGTTTTCAAATGTAACTGAAATTAAAGACTATCTGTTATTTTGCAGTTAGTAACAGAAACTTATAACTTATATTCATTCACTTTGTTTCTTTATGAAATCAATTCTCCCTTCTGGATGAAACACACTATTTCTCATCTATTAAGTTAATTTTATAAGATATCAGTACCAAATGGCCTGTAGAAAAGAGAACATTCAAATGCCACATCACCTCTAATGGTAATAATAGCATAGCATCTCTCAAGTGGTCGACAGATAACCTTTTATCTCTTTTTTTTAATTTACAAGAATTCTTTGACTTTCATTCCACTAATGATGTAGAAGTGACAAGTGAAAAAGTTAAATGAAAATTTTATGACACATGCAAGACTCATATTAGTAAAAGAATTCTTAGAGACCAAAATGGCAGATAAATCAAAGACCAATTTGAAGATGAAAAAAATTAATAGCTTCTCATCCCTTATCTGCATAACTCATTAAGAAGTAGTCTAACAAACGTATTGTTTTTATAACATGATTTAGAATCACACTCAAATTCTCTTTGACAGTGGCCATGTTTTCTTAAAGACACTGAATTCTTCAGAACATTCCATTTATCTCTCCTCTCTTTGGAAACCCAATTACCTTGGCATTTTTCCTTGAAGTAATAATGTGTTTCAAAATGTGTATTCAAGGTCACATCTTTATCTCCTCACGAAGACTTATCATTAGCTACATAAGAAGCTCGGTGGGCATATAAAAAGGCATATAGAAGTGGGCAGACAGAAGGTAAGAAGAAATATTACCAGTATGGCTGGAGAAAGATTTGGAGTTCCAGTGCCAGTTCTTTCAGTAATTAAATATGTTTACCTCACTTTCTTTATTTTTGTAATGTGATATTTGGTTAGAATTACTCCATGTTTCCTCTACCTCTAAAATACTGTGATTTAGACAAATTAGAGATTGTCCAGAAGTTGAGCTTCAGGGTGGTTAATCTTCTTAATGGATGAACAGATTGAAATTGAATTGAACATAGGCAGGAGAAATTGGAAGAGAAGCTATTTTAATATGCAAGTCAAGATAACCTGGAGAGAGGAGGAAAGATAATTTTATGGAATTAGAGAGACAGAATAATTGTCACCCACCAACTGGTTGAGTGTGATGCAAGGGAAACAAAAGAAAAGGAAATAAACACAACTCTGAGATGTTAAGTGTTGACTGAGAAGCTATTTGAGAGAAAAGATGAATCGTTAAGGATTTTCTTTAATAATTCACTATATATTACTTGTAGACATATAGATTGAAATGTCTAGCAGGTAATTAGTAACTCAGAAGAGAACTTAGGGAGAGATAAACAGAGCTGGGATCATCTTCCTGGGTGTGACAAGTAAAGTCATGACTTTGAATAAGACAGCCAAAGGGGGCAGTATAAGGTTGAATGGCAACAAAAATTAGCATAGATAAGAACTCAAGGAATTATTTAGATTCAGCCATTAAACAATCATGGTAACCAGTAAGAGAAAATAAAACAAACTCAACTATTTATATATTGTTTTTGCCATATATTCTATTGTAGATGTTCTAAGTGCTTGAAATACACACACCCATATCTTGTGTCTTGGTTAATTTTCCCTCACATTTGCTTAATACATGCTTAATATTTTTGATCCTATTGTTGAATGCAAAAAGACTATAGACAGTCCCATCTCCATTGTTGACTGCATGTCAATACAATATCACAAAGTACTGTACTTTGCTTTAACATTTATGCCTAGTAATAAATTTATTACTCCAACAATTTAATTTGCTTGGTGTGATATTTTGGTACTTTAACTTTTTTAGACACTCCATTTTAATCTAGGTTTTTCAACAGCAGCACTACTGACATTTGGATGGCATAATATTTTGTTCTGAGAGCTGCTCTGTGTGTTGTACGATGTTTAGCAACACGTCTGGTCTCTGCTCACCAGATACCAGCAGCACCTGCACTTCCAGTTATGACAGTCGTAAACATCTTCACACATTGCCAAATGTCTCTGGGAGGTAAAATCACCACCTAACTGCCTGACCTTTGAAAACCACTCTTTTAGATCGATGGGGTTCAGAACACACTACCCCAAAATATGGCATCTTGGCATTTCAGAAAATAGCAGAAACAGGGAGTTCACTCTGCGAGCTTTTCCCACCCTTCTCCCCTGAAGCAGGCCATAAAAGAATCCTCTGACGTTTCTATAAAGTAGGTCATAAGAACCTTCATTACAGAAGTACCCTCAAAGACAGAGACACCCAGAAGAATCGGGACATACAGGCTTTGGTAAGTTCCCTATAGTATCTTAGATCATACTCCTTTTTGTACAATTATATTTCTACATGACTGTCCACTTTTTATCAACCTTAAGCATAAAAATACACATTTCTCTGTTTCTTTGGTTCTTCATTTCTGAAGGCTCTTTTTCATGTAAATTTATATTGAATAAATCTGTACGTTTTTATTTTGTTACTGTCTTTTCTTATAGGACTGTCAGGCATGAACCTATCTATGGGCAAGAAAAGGAATCTCTTTTCCCCTACAAGATGTGTCACTTGTATATAAGCATTTAATTGGAATTTGCCATTTTTAGAGAAGCTGAGTCATTTTCTTATTTTAATAAGTAGATTTATCTCAATATACTTGATTTTATTCTGCCCCCTAATTGCATATTTTTGTTGTCTACATATCCTTTTTTTCTATTTTCTGTTAAACGGAATGTCTTGTGTTTTGGGTGTGTGAGTGTGTGTGTGTGTGTGTGTGTATTTTCTTTTTCTGACAACTTAAAAGGTTTACAATCTGTTTTCCATTTTTGTAAGGGTTACAGTCAGAACTTTGCATCATCTGTTGAAATCGTAACTGATAAAAATCAGCTTGACTATATCTATTGATTCTCAGATATAAACCATTTTTAAAAATAAACATGTTCATACTTCCTTCCACTTTTGATAAGTGTATTTTTAGTTTCTTTTTAATCTTATTGTCCATTTATTTTATTAGAATTAGTGAGATCCATGATTCTGTGACCTGCCTTTCCCACAAGACTTCTTCATCACCTTGAACTTCTGCATTCCCATATGTCATTTAAAAGCCTAGTAGTATACATGTGTTAATTACTGTTGGACAATAGAGCACTCCATCAAAGAATTAATTCTTATTTAGTGTCCATTTTCTTCTAGATCAACCGCAATGGTAAGGAGCTTTCCTAAAAAATAATCCCTTTGGTTATACTGATAAGACATGAATAAATAAATAGGAAAAAAAAAACTAAGCAGATGTGTCACAGCTAAGATATTTTAGACAAATTCTAACAGAAAAATGTATTGGAGGATAAAGGGTATGTAGGCTGGATTTGAAGGGTAGCATTTTCTCTGAAGAGCCTGCTCTACTTTTCAATCTGCATCTTTCAATATAGGCAAAAACATTGGCAGTAGAGGAAGTTAGGGGTGATAGTGTGTCAGCACATGCATGGCCCTAAGAGTTGTTACAATAGCAAAATACTTCTCAGCACAGACCCACCTCCCTGACTTCCCAAGTGCCCTGATTCCTCTAGACTCCCCCAGCCCCTCGCATAGGTCAACCCCTACAGTCTCACCACTATGAAACAATAAAAAAATGAATGCCTATCATTTCAGGGGGCCTCAGGCACACTGACCTATTGCTATAGCTTTCCATTCTATTTGATGGTGCCTGTGCTAATTAGAATTTTAAATTATAAAATTTAAAATTATCCCTGGAAGTAAGCATGGCTGAGAGTCCCATTTCCTATTAGATAATAATAAGAGATGATTAACAGATAGACAGGTGATAGATAGATAGATAGATAGATAGATAGATAGATAGATAGACCAGTTGATCCCTAGCTAGAAGTAGGCATGCTTCAGCTCTACTTTCCATCAGATAAGAATTGTGTGTGCCTGTGCCCATACACATAATATTAAAGTGTCAGGAACCTTTCACAAGGAAAGTTATCCACCTCACTTCTGATTAGCATACAGCTAAATATTTAATTATTTTGCCTAAAAAAAAAACATAACTCTGAAAGGGTGAGATTTACATTTGTGAAGTCTCTGGACACATCATCCTTAAATCTGGCATTATTTTATATCAGGCATTAAAATTTGTCTCAAGGCACACATGATTCAGAACAAGCATGTGACATATAATTCATAGAGATCTCATAGAACTAGACCAGATGATATGAATAGTATAGTAGTAATTAAAAGAAAAAAATAAGAATTATAGGGGAAATTTCCAAATGCTTCCACTATGGTTTTCTTATTTAAGGAGTAAATGCCCTAGGAACTGACAAGAGATTAAGAACTTGCATTCTGGGGTCACTAAGGGAAACTGATGATCTCCAAAGCCCTAGCAAAAACAAACACTGAACACAAACACTTCCAAAAGAAAACAAAAGCATGTCTTATTATTGTTAAAAGAAAAAACTTTAGAAAAATTGATTTTAGCAGGGTTTAAATGAGCAAAGAGACAATGAATGAATGAGGCAGCACCCTAAATGAGTAATGGTTTAGAGAGCTCCTCCCTGCAAAGTGGGCGGGCAGTATTTACAGACAGAAAAATAAAATGACAAACAGAAATAGTGTCATTGATTACAGCTCCTCCTTTGCCTTATTTGGACATATCTGAGCAGTTTGTAGCCTGTAATTGGCTGAAAGCTCAGCTGCTAAGATTGTCCAAGATTCAGCTACTTGTTACAAGAATATATTCTTAATTTAGGTTGCAGTTTGTTTACATACTAAGTTAGATTGCAGTTTACTGAAAATGGGGCAGCAATAGGCCAAATTCAATTCAACAATATGTATGAAGTTAATCTAAATAGTAAGATGTAATTAAGTCATTGCATTTTGCTTATTCTAAAAATAGTGCCATTCAAAAAAAACACTATTGATCTTTTCTCCAATGTGCCCTTTACATTGTCTAATATTTTATACAGAAAACAGCACACATACTATTTAATTTTTTAGTCCAAGCATTAGAAGATGACTATTCAGAATTTTTCAATTCATAAACAATACACCTTTAATCATTTCATATTTCACTTTATTTAAAACAATTCACTACTAATATAAATTGAAATATCTTTGTGATACATTTATTCTGAGGATTTTTTTTAACTCTTAATTTCTTTCACTCTTTAATATCCCCTAGCATATCTTGCATTAGACACCTCTTAAGTTATGTGAAGACATTTTTTGTTTTGTTTTTTTGAGATGGAGTCTCACTCTGTAGCCCAGGGTGGAGTGCAGTGGTACGACCACGGCTCACTGCAACCTCCGCCTCCTGGGTTCAAGTGATTCTCCTGCTCAGCCTCCTGAGTAACTGGGACTACTCGGTGGGTGCCCGCCACCACGCCCAGCTGATTTTTGTATTTTTAGTAGATACGGGGTTTCACCATATTGGTCAGACTGCCTGGTCTCTTAATCTGCCTGCCTCAGCCTCCCAAAGTGCTAGGACTACAGGCGTGAGCCACCGCACCCGGCCTGTGAAGGATTTTAAATATACTTTGCTTCATATATGACAGAAGAAAAAACAAAATTATTCCAAACTTAAAAACAGATAAACAGAAGAAAATACAAACTTTGTTCCAAATTAGGAATAAAAACCAATCTGATGTTACTTAATGTTAAAAATTAGAGTTCTTTAGAAAAGATGGCAAACTTGTTTATTAGTTTCAGGTACTAAACATAGTATGGGAATTTTAGCAACATTTGAGCTATTTATTCAGCTACTTGACGTAAATCAATCATCAGCCCCCAGTTTCATCACAAGACCTCAGACCAAAAATGGCTAACGAAGTTTTGTAAAGTTTTAAAACATACAACCCGATTCTTTTTTTTTTTTTTTTTTTGAGACGGAGTCTCGCTCTGTCGCCCGGGCTGGAGTGCAGGGGCCGGATCTCAGCTCACTGCAAGCTCCGCCTCCCGGGTTCACGCCATTCTCCTGCCTCAGCCTCCCGAGTAGCTGGGACTACAGGCGCCCGCCACCTCGCCCGGCTAGTTTTTGTATTTTTTTTTAGTAGAGACGGGGTTTCACCGTGTTAGCCAGGATGGTCTCGATCTCCTGACCTCGTGATCTGCCCGTCTCGGCCTCCCAAAGTGCTGGGATTACAGGCTTGAGCCACCGCGCCCGGCCAACAACCCGATTCTTACTGAACTTCTTTATTGTTCTAAATTAAGGGCACAGTTTGATAAAGAGAAAGGCTGACAAAAAAGCACACATAAAAATTAAGGTGAAAGGGGATAACATGCACAGCAATTAGAAGAATAGGACAACTATGATTTTTGCATAAAATATGTCTTTGCATTATTTATATATTGCAATATTCCATTCACAGGAAATGTGGGGCTGTGGAGCAGCAAGGAAACACACAATAAATTTTACAGAGAAACATGTACCTCTTTGCAGTCAAATAAATCGACTGACTGCCACTGAATAAACACAGCTTAGGTTTTCTTAGATTGCTCTTATCCTGGCTATCTACAAATGTTGCAACACCTTTAAATTTTAAGATTAAGTTGTCATTGTCAGTTCTTGTAACAGATTTTCTTACTCTTAAGTTTATGGGAGAGGAGGAGAATATAGGATAATGTAAATTCCTCTGCCACACAGCTCTGCTTTCTTAATAATTCAGACTTTCGCCATCCAGGGAAAAAATGAATACCTAATGTGAATATATGGAATCCTGACCCAGCTTTCAGATTGAGAGAGTCTATGAATCATCACATTTGATGTTTATGATTCAAAATGCAAGATTGCCTTAAACTAAGGCAATTAGGAAGATAGTTTTTCAGAGACGTTAGTCTTCGTTAAGATTTCTAGGTCCCCATAAGAGCACTTAGTCAGATAATTGCTAAAGCACATATGTGGCTCTAGGAACTATGGAAAAAGTAAATGCCATAGGAAGATTATTTTTTAAATTACCTCATTCATCAGTCTATTGTAAGGGACAGCAAATTTGAAACTAAAGGTCACAGGCTGCTTTAGATGCATGGACTTAAAAATTAGAGAAAGTCATCAATAAAACTTAGTTCTTATTCATTATAATCATTTCATTCAGGAAATTTTCAAAAGGTGAATGGAATTTTTAAGCCCATGAAAGATGAATTTTTGTCACCTTAACCCCAGAGTGGCTCAGGGTCAGAGAAGGTAGAGAGATCATAAGTTAATAACAGTTTACACACTCCTATCCTTGAAAAGAGTGGAAATTACTGGCTAGAATTTCAGTTTATTACATGGTATAGCAGGATGATGGGTGTAAGTGTGTCTGTGTGTGTGTGTGCACGCACGTGTGTGTTTACCCTGGAAAACTACTGTATCGCTTCCCCAAAATAAACGCTTAAATCAGGGGTTATAGCTTGTTTGTCTTAGAAGTGGGTCCACAGGATGTTTACAAGAGAATTCATTTCCCAGCCTTCCTCACATGACTCCTGATTTTCCGTGAAGTAATAATTGTTCCTTCATTTAACTCAACTGTAGAATTATTAGGTTGGTGCAAAAGTGATTGCAGTTTTTACCATTTGAAAGTAAAGCCCAAAACCGCAATTACTTTTGCACTGAACTACTTCTTTCATATTCTTGACCTTTAGTCTCTCCAGGCTTCTGTTTCTTCATCTGTAAACTGGAGAGAATAATACCACTTAACACATATGTTAAAATCAAAAGAAATAAACAGATGAAGATGTAGATTGAAAGTACCATACAGATATGCTATTTTTAAAAAGACAAAATGTATTTTTTAAAAGACAAAATGTAAAAAGAAACAAAATGAGGGAAATTTAATGACAGTGTAACAGAGGACTGAAAATTCTGATTTCTCAATCCTTATTCTATATCTCTTGGTATTTAGTGTAAAAATGTTTAAATCTTTACCTAGCAATCTTGAGGAAGAAACTTGATAACTGATAATACGTGAGACTGTTACTTAAGTGAAATATAATCCTATATATTCAACAAACTGTAGAGAAATAAGATAAATTTTAAAGTAAATGACTTCTGTAGTTTTATAGATTCTCCAAACCAAACTAGTCTCAGATCTCACCTTCATCATTTCTCTCATTTCCTTTTGGCCTAATTAATCAAAGTCCTTCCTAGAATGTTCATTTCTGGCCAATATGTCTTCCTGAATATGAATAAGAAATAAAATACCATTTGATGTTTGAAATTATGGGGGTAATCTCAATGACGGAAATAGATGACCAGGAAAAGGGAAACGAATGCCTGATTCATTATATTCATGAAGATGTCAAAGGTTTATAAAGCCAGAATCTGGGAAAGAGAAAACCGTAAGACTTCCGAATCTCCTCTGGTGAAGTGTGTTTCCCGCAACGATCACCAACATGAACATCAAAGGATCGCCATGGAAAGGTATGCGTGACAACTCACTGGGGTGTTGGTTGTATCAACACTCCTGTGGGGGGGATTAATGTGAAATTGTAACTAATAAGAGGTTGCAGGTTTACAATGTTTAGAAGTGCAATCTAATGATTGCTCTAGGAAGCAATTATACAAGGGCACCATAGAACAGAACAATGGTTCTCAAACAGGGAAATCCTGTCTTCTCCCAGAGGCATTTGGCAACGTCAGGAGGTGTTTTGGGTTGTCTTAACTGAGGTGGGGAAGTGAGGGAAAAGTGCTATTGGTATCTCATGGGTAGAGATCAGGGATGCTACTAAACATCCTTCAATGCACGGGACAGCCCCCAGAACAAGAAATTATTCAACTCAAAATGCCAATAATATCAAGATTGAGAAACTCTGGACTAGAATAAGACTCAAAGAGTCTATAGGTCCAATTTGCCACAACTCTCAAAGGGACAAAGTAACATTTTCTGATTATCAGGCCTCTAATGTGGATTGGCCAACTCAAATCAACCTGATGAAACTTTCAGTTGTGAAGCCATAAAATAGACACTAATAGCAGAATTGTCTTTTCTATTCTTTGTCAATTGGGTTCAAGCCAAATGACATTTCAAAAGAAAAACAGGCTGCCTAGTAATAACTAATCACCTTTACTTTCTTGGTTGACATTTGCAAGGAAAATAAATTAGTAACAACCATAAAATTTGTTTCTAATGAAATGAAGAACAAAAACATGTGTCTATTTTATCTCATCTTGGGCTTTAAAAATCCCTTCCATGCTAAATGTGCAGATAAATGTACTCAGAGATACAGAACATCTATCCAGTTGTGAATTTCCTAGACCTGCTATTCCAATTTCTCTATCCACAAAGCACATTTTATTTACACATACAGATAAAATATACATTTGGTTTCATCATATGATTATAGTATGCATAAAATAAACTTTTTTGGAAGCATCAGGTTTTGAAAAATTAAAAGTCTATAATAGGAATCATCTCAAACAAAAATTTTATTTTACAACTAAAAGGTCACTTCCTACACTAAACGATTTTTTAGGTATTTTTAAGTGTTTAGGTTTAGGTACTTTTTCACAAACTAATCTTTATCATTTGCGTAGTTTTATCTTGGATATTTCCGATTGCATTTATTAAAGGTTTTGAAGGACTTAAGTTTTGTGATAAACACGGTTTTATATTGGGCATTCTTTTGGGGTAGTGTCACTGAAGTTAACAAGTGATTTAAATTTGGTAGCTATATATCATTTCTTTCCTTTTGAAAGTATAAGTTATTGATATGTTACAGGACTGTAACTGTCCATTTGCTGAGATAGCAAATTGATGGCAAAGCTTCGAAAACCTTCAACAATGATCAGAGTGTTTTGTAATTAGAGCAGGAAAAGTGGATAAAATCAAGCTTTCTGGGGCCTCTGTTGTGATGCAATCAATCAAAGGCAAAGAACTTGTTGTTCTTTATAAGCGATGGCAACAACTTACGTAAACACTGAGACATCACAGCTACTCATGCGGCCCCCATTACACAGATGAAGACTGAGAGCCCACAGGTGTACGCAATGTGACAAGACGATGTGCAAAGACCACAGTATTGGCATCATGCCTCTCTCACCCACTAATAATACGACTTGGGGAAAAATCACTTAACTTCCCTAAACCATCTGTTTCATCAATATAATTTGATGATAATTACAAAGGCCCAGTGTATCTCACAAGGTTATTATGAAGCTCAAATACAGAAAAAAAATTTAATGCTTTTGGCAAAGTGTCAAACAAATACATGGGATTATTATGGTGAGTTAGCAGATCTAAGCTACAGCATTATTTTTATGTCAGAATTCTCTTCATACTCAGTATTAGCAATCAACAATCATGTGTTTATTCTTATCAGGCAGGATGATAAATCGAAAGGATCAACTGTGCTGTTTTTGTTATATCAGTGTCTAAAATGTAAATTATCAGACACACCTAGTTAAAAAAAAATTACAAACTCCTGGACAGCCTGACTGCTGAAAATCTGCAGAAACTCCCAAGACATTAAACTATCTTAAGAGAATGACCCGAACACCCTAGCTCAGAATTAATTTAAGCTCCAAATATTTGCAAAGTACAGAAGCACTTCTGGGAACCATACAAAAATGCAGGAAGTAACACACTTCTCAAACTATATATCTGTGCAAACATAATTATATATATATCTACATTTACACAGTGGAAGGCATTGGTTCTTCCGCCATCCCAGCCATTACAGTACCAAATCAGGCAGCTGAGGGCAGTGGGGAGCAATAAGGCTTTCCTCGGCAGGATTACTGTTGAAAACCTCCGTGGAATAGATCATCTCAGAGTGGTTCGCATTCTTATTTAAGCAGGGTCTCTCCTGCTGCTGCTGGTGTCAAACCTGCTCCTGTGCCAGAACGTGGCCCCCTTGCCCGTCTGTCCTGGTGGGGCTGCCAGATGCCAGGTGACCCTTCGAGACCTGTTTGACCGCGCAGTCGTCCTGTCCCACTACATCCATAACCTCTCCTCAGAAATGTTCAGCGAATTCGTAAGTACCACGCTTCTGGCTTCCTCCCTGAAGGAGACTTCCCATGATCTATTGGGCTCTACTACATGTTAACCTAGAAAACCTCCCAAGCCAAATTTCAAATGTTACACTTTAACCTGTGAAAGAAGACACCAGCTCATAAGATGTGGAACAAGAAGAAAGGGACAGTGCCATGAAATCGCAAAGATTCTCAAAGAATGTAATGACTTTTAAATTTTTTCTTTAATTCACTTTATTTAAAAAAAATAAACAAAATTTAAACACCTGACCTAAAGCATGCTTAGCTGGGGCTGAGGAGAAGGAAGAGTGTTGATTTCTTATTCTTGAATGTAGGGGTCAGACTCCACAGGCATTCTTCACTTAGCACAGAATAGATATCCAATAACGAAGAACTGCACTGCAGCGAATTGGGTGGATTGAATAGAGTTAAACTGAGCTGAATCCATGCTGGGGAAATTAAATAATTAATAACTTCAAAAACACCAAAATGCTAGAAATCATTTTTCTGGGATTTTCATTGTATGGGTTTATAATTACAATAAAGGGCTAGTTTAGAATTGGAAACCAGTGCTTTTTTCTTTCTTTTCCTCCCTTCCTTCCTTCCCTCATTCCTTCCTTCCTCCCTTCCCTTCCCCTTCCTTCCTTCCCTGCCTGCCTAGTTCCCTCCCTCCTTCCTTCCTTCCTTCCTTCCTTCCTTCCTTCCTTCCTTCCTTCCTTCCTTCCTTCCTTCCCTTCCTTCCTTCCCCCCTTTCTTTTCTTTTTCAGAAATACGTACTCTATTTCTGAATAACCTATTTTGGAAATCATAGGTTAACTCTTCTAGGTCAATCAAGGAGCAGACAATAGATTACTGCTTTAATAAATCAGGGGCCTCCATAGAGTATAAATGTACATTTATAAAATTATTTTTACTCTCTGATTTCTCTTTCATCCTCCATTTTTGACTGGCCATCTTTTGTCTTCCAAATCTTCCTAGTAATTCCTTTGGACTTTTATAAGTTTTGCTAAAGACTAGTCTTTCCTGTCAATTTGTTAGCTCATTTTTTATTCTGTTCTTATCCTCAGTCCATTGTTTATATTTCCTAAAATTGCGTGCCCTGTGTTTCTGACTTATTTTGTCATAATAAAAAAAAAGTTGTATTCCATGTCTATTATGAACTTAGTAAGGTACAGGTGTATGGACTCTGAGAAACTTTTTAGAGAAAAGTTATAATTTTATAATGCCTATTAAGAGAAGTCTATCAGTTTAGGCCCACAGTAAATAAGAGACTAAGTGAATACATGTAAATACATTTGCACTATGTCATTTGGCTCAAATGCTGAAGAAAGATGATTCTCAATACAAAATGTATTGTTTCATATTTTTGGTATTTTTAGCATTTGCTTTCCAAATAGTAACTTGTGTGACTTGTGTGAATGGTAAAAGTAAACAACAAGGGAATTGCAAAGAAGGGAAAAGATTGAGATTTATGAAAGCTAGATGAAAAAATGAGTTTACAGAGATAATGGGGGGGAAGTAGGCAAAAGGGTTACTTTCTTAATTCTTTAGTTTTCATTTTTATGTAGCTCTAATTTTTAGAAATTACACATCTGTCAAATGTATTAGTATTCTGGTAATGGATTCATTTATTCAATGTCCAAACAACCCCAACTAATTGAATTTGTCTCATCATTTCCAGGATAAACGGTATACCCATGGCCGGGGATTCATTACCAGGACCATCAACAGCTGCCACACTTCTTCCCTTCCCACCCCCGAAGACAAGGAGCAAGCCCAACAGATCAATGTGAGTCCTTCATCCAGGCTTTGCACCAAAACAACCGAGGCAGTACACCGTATTATCATGGTGACAGGTTATTAGAGGTGCTGTAATACAGTGGTAATTGTACACGCAGAGAAAAATATAGGAAGAATAAGCAATTGAAAAATTACATTATGTAATTGATGAAATATGAGTCAAATCAAATGCTAAGTAAAGATGGTAGCGGCAATCTAAATAGCAGATCCGTACATTGTCCTTGCAGATAACATTATTTTAACCAATCCCTTGTCGCTAGGATTGTATATATACTATATGAAAGTTTGAACTGAATTTGACCTCTGTGGATAAATATACATTTATGCATATGTAAGAAAAACAAATGCAGTTTTATTTATTACATGTTACTCGTGACTCCTACATCAACAGCATGTTACATTACTGACCCCTGCACTATTGGAGCCATCTCTTCTGGACTTTCAAGACTCTACTCTGGTTCTATTTCTGCTTCTCTGACACCTACTTTTTCATTCTTCACTGACTCTTCAGCCCTCTCTTACTTCTTAGTTAAAAGTCACCACTCCCCTCACATACACACACACAAAAAACAGATCCTGTAAAACACAATATTTTGCTTTTCACAGCTACAACAATTGCCACTGTTCTAATGACTACCAAGTCTGTGTATCAGCCCCAATCGTGTATCTCAGCTTCAATCTTCTGTTGCTGTAATTTCTCCCTTTTGGTTGTCTACCATAATCACAGCCTTAACATGATTTAAAACAAACATCTTTATATACATGCCCCCTACCAATTCAACGTATTCTCCATTTACAATTTTAGGAATGGCACCAACATTTCTGTCTGCTATGTTCATTAATAATAATTATGATAATAAGAGAAGGAGGAGAAAGAGAAAGGGGAGAAGGAGGAGGAAGAGGAAATATTTATTGAGATCTACAGGTTGAGTTATCACTAATCAGAAATCCCAAAAACTCCAGAATCCTAAGTTTTTTGAGCACCTACATGATGCTAAAAAAACAAAATGCTCATTGGAGTATTTCAGATTTCAGATTTTTAAATTAGGAATGCTCAAATTGTACTACATTGCCAGGCACTTTATGGGCATTACTGTATTTAATCCTCATAAAAATCCTATACCATGAGATACTATTATTACACTTACTGAGATAAGGAAACTGAGGCTCAGAAAGGCTATGGAATTTATACCAGTCACATGGCAAATAAGCAGTGCGCCTGGGCTTCATTCAGTTCAAAACCCTTACTCTTAATCATTGTGTTGCAATGCTCCTAGAAAAACTACGCTGACACTCACTTTATGGCCTGTACCTCTTTGTAGCTCCTTTCTTTCATATCCTCGTACACGTTTCTATTGCAATGTCCATTTATTTCTTCTTTATTCTTTTTGTTACCGCTAGACTAGTTCACGTACTTCTACAAAGTAAGCATTTTACATCAGAGATAATCAGCTACTTGGAGTCTCCTACACGATCCTGGTAGTAAGCAAAAACTAGGCAGCCAGAACTCCATTGTGAATTCCATGGTTATTCAAGATAACATTGGTTCCATCTTACTCACCTGCATAAGCCAAGAGAACAGACTGCTCTGCCAGCAGCATGGGGCAGGGGTTGTATAGATCAAGGAAAGCATGTTGATGAATTCCATGTCACCTTCATTGTCTCTTCGTTCTAGGATCCCCAAATAAAACTACAAATCAAAAATTATGAATAGTTCGATGAACAATTTGATTCATTAGTATGAATGAATGCTTGGATGAGAGTGATTTGGGCCCCTTGACATGGACCCCAGTGGAATATATTTCTCACAAGTCAGATACTCTGGGCACCTACTGAGTTCTGGCAAAACTTTAGTTTCTCCCCAAGGACAAGCAAATCAATCAAATACAAAAGATCTTGCTAAGTGGACAGATGGTAGAATTTCAGAGGAAAAACAAAATTCTTCATTTTATCAATTAGAACTCTCATTAGAAAAAGTGGTTATTGAAATAAGCCAGACTTTTTTTTTTAATTTTAGCAAAGTTTAGGCCAATAGTTTAAATTTTACATTTCTACAACTTCTATCACCTAAAGAAAAATATACCTACACATAGAAATAAAAAGAGATATTTTCGTCCAGCCTGTCTAAGCAAAAATCACATGTAACTAACCCCATTGTATTTTACCTATTTTAATGCAATTATTCTATATGGTTTCATAGCAAAAAGACTTTCTGAGCCTGATAGTCAGCATATTGCGATCCTGGAATGAGCCCCTGTATCATCTAGTGACGGAAGTACGTGGTATGCAAGAAACCCCGGAGGCTATCTTATCCAAAGCCGTAGAGATTGAGGAGCAAACCAAACGGCTTCTAGAGGGCATGGAGCTGATAGTCAGCCAGGTGAGTAGCCTCCTGGTGCTTCTTTGTTTTTCTCATTAATATAAGCAGTGACCTCTGTGATGACAAATAATTCCCTTTGAAAGAAGAAAATTTTGGCATTCCATATTCTAGATCGCTATTAAATAAAGCAAGAGCCTAGTCATTCATAGTCATAGATTCTAATGTAAATGAATCTTAGAATGCTATTTGACAGATGTCACTTTCCCTACTCTATATGCAAAACCACAAAAGACTTGCCCCTTCCTGAGGACAGGAAGTTAAGTGTTTTCAAGGGAGAGAAAACTACAGAATAGAATCTGCAAGATACATGTTTTCTGCAGAGTATCCCAGGACACGCACTATTGAAAATTCTGGTCAGATGCTTTCTCTTTTCTCCCCTTACCAGAGGATGAGAGTGGGAAGGGAGAAAGAAGAAAACCAAAATCAGATTAGATGAGCCCTCAGCCACTCACCCCGATCTGCTGCACAGACTTGTCAGGGAGGAGCAGATATTAACATGACAAGACAATGACATCAGTGCACACAGGTTGCATTGATTTCAGGGGATCCCACAAGCACTAGATGGCAGGGAGTCACAAAAGAAGGGGATATATCTTTTCTGGAATGTCTTTGTTTTGTAATTTATAGAAAGTTGCCTCATTCTAAATTTTGTTTTTTCTTGGGACTCCAAAATCAAAACTCATGTCATTGTACTTAATCTCCCCCAAATAATCTGTCATATTTAGATTGTGTTAGTATTTGCAATAGGTATCTCCATTCAGATGGGATAATTTCAACATTAGTGAGATAATACCTAAACAGCTTCTGAGGTTTTCAGGGATAATGTACCATCTAAAGAAAACTATATGATTATAGGAATAATAACAGGAACAATTTTGTATTTCTCTTTTTGTGTACTAAGTACATGTTATCATGTATCATTTTTGTTATTTTCATGGGAGAAAATATATCTAAAACAAACACAAAGTACATATTAACCTTGGAATGTATGATTACTGTAAACCTAATTTCTGAGGTCACTAATTTGTTCTATAGTACTCCACTTTCTGTTCTTTTTTCTCTACCACTTATTTATTTATTCTTGTTCATATCATTATCCCTTACACAGTAAATTTTGTCTTAGGGCTCAAGTACCAAAAATTAAAACTAAAAACATAAAGCCAGTCAATGAATACACACACACACATGCACACACACAGGCGTGCACACACACACTTTAATTCCAACAAGGAATCCCAGATTTGAAAAATATTCTCACTCTGTAGAAAAAGGTTTAGTAGATCCGTGTCTACATCCAGATTTATACCTAATAGCTCTCCAAACTAGCTGACATCCCTAAAGTTGCTAAAATGGTTACTTGGTCTCTAAGAACTCTGGGCTTTCCTGGTTTGCAAAGGCTTACAGAGTGTGAAGAATCATAGCATGCTCTCTGTTGTGCTGTTCAGCCTCCTTTTGTTATCACAGCCATGCCCCCAACCCTACCACACAGCCCTCACCACTGAAGGGTTGCTGCCAGCAACCCCCTGACCTTCTGTTTTTTTTTAGACAAGGTCTCACTGTGTCACCCATGCTGGAGTGCAGTGACATGATCACTGCAATCTCTGTCTCCTGGGTTCAAGCGATCCTCATGCCTCAGCCTCCCAAGTAGCTGGGACAACAGGCGTGCACCAATAGGCCTCACTAATTTTTGTGGGTTTTTTTTTTGTAGAGATGGGGTTTCACCATGTTGGCCAGGCTGGTCTTGAACTTCTGACCTCAAGCCTCCCAAAGTGCGTGAACCAGTGTAAGCCACCCTGCCTGGCCTGTACCCCTTTCTTGTAGGTGCTTTTCCCAGCACCTCCCAGCCCAGGGACCTCAAAAGAAAGCAATTGTTTCCCCTAGAAATTTGAGGAAATGAAAATCTGACTGCTAAGCAGCTTTTCTTAGTCGTGGTCATCACTAAATTATCTGTACCCCAAAGCATCAAGTACAAGTACAATCTTCATCTTTTTAAAAGTTTTTGGAACATACACTAGATAGGGAATAGATTGAGTTCAAAGCAGGAAGAAAATAAAGGATGTCAGGAAGAATAAAGCACAAAGGATACATCAGGGACAAGACTGGGGAAATGGGGAAATGAAATAGTTCCTCGAGTGAGAGCACCGAAGCGAGCTACTCCATTGTCCCTTGGTCAAATCTTTGTCGATATTTATATAGTACCTTTCCGGTTCTTCATCTGTCTACTCCTGCAAAAACATACTTCATCTGTGATCACATAGATATCAGAAAACCTAAACGTGTATTCTGCTTCTAGTTTTTAGATGAATAGGTTTCTGATACGCTGGCCCAGATATACAAAAATCATTGCCTTTGTCTAAAACTTTACATTCATATCTCATTCTCAATTCTTAATCCAACAGTTAGAAAGAACAAGGACATACAAATGCTAATAATATGAAGAATAAGTCACTACTTTTTTGTGATTAGGTTCATCCTGAAACCAAAGAAAATGAGATCTACCCTGTCTGGTCGGGACTTCCATCCCTGCAGATGGCTGATGAAGAGTCTCGCCTTTCTGCTTATTATAACCTGCTCCACTGCCTACGCAGGGATTCACATAAGATCGACAATTATCTCAAGCTCCTGAAGTGCCGAATCATCCACAACAACAACTGCTAAAGCCCACATCCATTTCATCTATTTCTGAGGTCCTTAGTGACCCATCCCATTGCAAGCTTCTTTTAGTTTTATCTCTTTTGAATGCATGCTTGGGTGTAACAGGTCTCCTCTTAAAAAATAAAAACTGACTCCTTAGAGACATCAAAATCTAAAATGCTGATTTTTCAAAGTTTCTTCACTTCATTTAATAGAAAATCCAAAGAAAATCTATCACTCCCATTGAGAAGTTCTTATCAGAATGTGTCACAAAAAACAGAAGCTAGCCTTGCACATAAGACAATTAACAGCTTACTTTAAAATCACAGTAGATTACTGTGGGTCAAGTGATTAGAATCTCAGAGTTAGAGTATTAATCATGCAGTCATTCTATAAAGAAGATTGAATTCTAGGGGTTCTTTATGAAAGCACGCATGTTCTGTGGGTTCACTTTCAGTGTTATGACAGACAGTATAACTGCTGTGCAACTGCAGTGCCTCCAAATAGCATGAAGTTTACTGAGCAGTCTAAAAACTGTTCGGATATAAACATGACATAGCTTTCTCTTTTTCTAATAGCTGTATTCAATCATTCTCTACTAAATTCCCATCTCTTTCGCATTATCTTACACACATTTTATGTTCTAGCAATTCTGGGTCTAACAAGTCCGGTCCAGTCAGGTTTCAACTCCTTGTTTGTTTGTTTGTTTGTTTCTTATTTATTATTATTATTATTTTTAGATAGAGTCTCACTCTGTCCCCCAGGCTGGAGTGCAGTGACACGATCTCCACTCACTGCAAGTTCTGCCTCCCGGGTTCACGCCATTCTCCTGACTCACTCTCCCGAGTAGCTGGGACTACAGGTGCCCGCCACCCTGCCCAGCTAATTTTTTGTATTTTTGAGTAGAGATGGGGTTTCACTGTGTTAGCCAGGATGGTCTTGATCTCTTGACCTCATGATTCACCAGCCTCGGCCTCCCAGAGTGCTGGGATTACAGGCGTGAGCCACCGCGCTCTATATTTAAATTATTTAATGCTTTTCTCTCCTGCTGTGATGGATCAAAGGACCTAACAGAGAAAGCAGATGTGGTCAGTTCCTGCAACTTTTCTTCCCCCTCTCTCTTCTGGATTCCTTTACCTGTGTTGGAATGGGATAGAGGATTAGGAGAGATGAAAAAGTTCAGACATCACTGACTTAGTTAGTACTATTGTGCCCTTCCCCTTGTTGACAGGGACTGACCTTGGATTTTCTCTGAGTAGTGGGTGTCTTTCTAGTGGAGTTGATTTGTAATTTCCAGGATACCAACTAGTAGGGACACCACACAGTATAGTTTCTTTCCCAGGGGAAATGCTCTGGCTTGATTCTCCTATTCGCCCCATAGCTCTGCCATCTGTAGCATTCTCCACGGCCTCTGCTATTGTTCCCCTTATCCTGCAGGAACTCTGTTGAAGAAAACTGGCATGAGGTCAGCTATGTGTCAACCACCCCACAGGAAACTCATGCATCATAACCTCTCCAAGCAATGGAGCAGCAATAGGACTAGGTCATGGCTGACTCCTTCCCGGGGTATCTACCAGTTCCCTTCTCTCATTGACATAGACACAGAGTAGATCAGAAGTTGGATTCGTTAGCAGACATTCACCTCAGGAATGAGATGCTAGTCTTTCCTTCTTTAAAACATAGTGAGTAATTATCTCTATCAGCAATTATCTTGGAGAGTCGACCTCACGAACATTCTCTACTAGGTCACTGAATTATAACACCCTCCTCAAATACCTAATCTTCTATTTATTGAGTATGGAGGGAGGTGACTGGATGAGGGTCCCTAAGCTTGTTTAGTGACCTCTAAAGAACCTAAAATGAGGGCTAACGTCATTGCAAGCTCCCCTTAGAAGGCAGCGGTATTATCAGGCTGGTTTTGCAGCAGCTTCTGGGCTTTAGCAGGGATTTCTAGAAAACAGACAATGGAAAACATCACTTTCAACTTTCTGATAGACATTAAATAAAAAGGTGAGGGGGCAGAACAAAGGGGAAGGGAGAGAGAAGGGAGGAAAGATAAGAAGAAGAAAAATGAACAAAAGGCTTGGGTCTTTAAGATGTTAGAATACTGCCCTTGGTGAAGACCTAAATCTCCCTTAATTTTTACACCCCAAAAGCAAATATGATCTCATATACTCCTTTCACTTCCCTTTTCTTTCTTCCCTTCCTGAAACTCTAGTTTGTATTAGGAGCATTCTTTGCCCTTACCAATTTGAGTGGCTGTAACTCTAGAAACAAGCAGAACTTGGCACGTCTTCAGATCAGAATTCAAGGCAATTTTCCACCTCTCTTCAGAGAAAACTTTCCTGTGCTCATTGGAACATTACCCCAACCCCTCCACCCCCCAAAAGTTATCTTTCCCCATATCCAGGGTTGTTTTTATCAGAATCCTTCCTGCCCCTGCTTCTAGCTGTGATGAACCAAACCTTTCAGAATACAACAGAATACTCTGCCCCAAACCGATCCTATCAACCCCTCCCTTTCCTCCTAAATGCATGCAAAATGTCAGCTTGCTCATATTTCAGCCTTCTTCTTGCAAAAAGCAAAAGAGCACAGGAAAACCTGCATATACTTTATTTCTAAGTCATTTGTTGAAAATAACTAATCCTATTATGTTACTCACTTAAGTTCTTTCTCTTCAATGTCTAGCTATTTCCAACAGGTAGGGTGGGTTTTATCGGGGTAAAATTTGGCAATAAATGGACATGCAATTATAAGAAATATAAGGTAGCCACTAACCATACGTGACTTCAGGTGCTCCTCCCTATTTAAGTGTTTATTCCAAGCACAAATTTAGAGCTCTGGTAAACCACTGAGGGGGTGATAGTAAAAGGCCTCTCCCTATTTGGCTGTGACATATCAACTAAATACTGTAGTTTTCAGATAAGATTGAGCACAGCGATGGGTGTTCTGTACAGTCAGCAAAGGGTAGCAGGAAGAGGATATTTGGGAAGAATATAACAATCACGTCTCTTCCAACTAGAGGGAATTTATTTTTTTTTCTTCTTCTGTGGAATTCCATGCAAGATTACATTTGATGAAATGGCCCTGCTATGGCAAAAAGAGCAGTGGTTAAAAAAAAACAAAAAGAAAACACCAAAAACCCTTGAAAGGTATTGATCTCATAGATTAGTAAATCACTCGTCATGGGTACTACAAGGTCTAACAGAGAAGTAAGAAAAATCTGTCTTCCCGGAGTTTGCTCTCAAGTTGTGGAGAAAGATGGTTATCTAAATGTAAATTACTATGCTACATGGTAGAGGAAATGGTATGATAGGTGATGCTAAACAAACTGCTACAGTGACTCAAAGAACAGCTGAGAGACATGGATGTGAGAATAAGGAAGGTTTTTTTGTTTTGTTTTTTGTTTTGTTTTTGAGACGGAGTCTTGCTCTATCTCCCAGGCTAGAGTACAGTGGCGTGATCTTGGCTCACTGCAACCTCTGCCTCCCAGGTTCAAGCAATTCTCCTGCCTCAGCCCCCCAGGTAGCTGGGATTACAGGCACCTGCCACCATGCCTGGCTAAATTTTATATTTTTAGTACAGACAGGGTTTCACCATGTTGGCCAGGATGGTCTCGAACTCCTGACCTCAAGTGATCCTCCCACCTCAGCCTCCCAAAGTGCTGGGATTGCAGGTGTGAGCCACTGTGCCTGGCCACAAGGAAGTGTTTCTAAAGTGGTATGGTTGTGACGGCTTTACAATGAAGTTTTGAAGGCTTGATGGGATACTAAAAGGCAAAAATAGGAAGACAGCCTATCTGCCAATTAACTTATGGCATTTTATGATGTAGATTTCCCTAGAGCTCAAAAAAAGGAACTGAGATGTTAGTACATATAGCATTATAAAGTATCACTAATAATAATTAAGTTTGGCTGAAACATAAGAAATGTTCATTTTTAAACAAACTTTTTAAATAGCTCTCATTATTATGTGCTAGACGCGCTGCTGTAGGGTAATAACGCGGGAAAACCTAGTAGGATTGTTTATGCTTTGAGGAGAATCATTCATGTCAATTTGGAGAGTTTGTACTATTTCTACCAGACGACAATAAAATAGCAAATTTTAGTACGAGAGAGCAATATGTGCAGAATTGGAAAATACAAATAATCTAGTTTGGGAGGTTGTGGGAGTGTGAGACAGGTAGAGAAAAAATAAGAGGTCCAGAAACAAGTTGAAATAATATCAATATACTATAAGAGAAAATCAAAAAGGGCTCTGCCAAGAGGAAAGAAGTAAAGCCAGTGGATCACGTCCGTAATCGCAACACTTTGGGAGGCTGAGGCGGGTGGATCACCTGAGGGCGGGAGTTTGAGACCAGCCTGACCAACATAGAGAAACCCCATCTCTACTAAAAATACAAAATTAGCCAGGTGTGGTGGCATGTGCCTGTAATCCCAGCTACTCAGGAGGCTGAGGCAGGAGAATCGCTTCAACCTGGGAGGTGGAGGTTACAGTGAGCCAAGATCTCACCATTGCACTCCAGCCTGGGCAACAAGAGCAAAACTCCATCACAAAAAAAAAAGTAAAGGACATGAGATGTATAATAGGCCTGGACTATATGGAGGAAATGATACAGACAGAAAAGTCAAACAGACACCCAAGAACAACAAATGATGGGAAAGTCAGAGAGAAGACAGGATGAGGTAAATGTTCTTTCCAAATGCGTATAAACTTTGTTTTCCTGTATTTCATTGAATTTGGACCAGAAAAAAAATCATCAAAAATTATTTAAGCAAACCAGAGAAATTATTACATTCAAGAACCTCTATAAGATTATATAAGATAGAAGAACAAAAGAATGTATACCTCCTAGTAATAATAAGTTGTAAGTCACTTGTCTCCTTTAACACTTAAATAAGACATACTTTGTAAAGCAGGGTGGATGAATCAAAAAAAATCAAAGCAATCTATTTATTTACAGAGCTAACCCTAAACAAAATATGAATAATGCTCCCCTTACATTTGTCTACTTTCTCCAAGAATTTCTCATTTCTTTCTTCTGAATCCATCCATCCTTGCTTATTTCTTTTCTTCTGAATCCATCCTTGCTTATTGTTCCTTCATTGCCTTGCTCTTAGCAGACGGTCAATTAGCCACTAACTAAATACATATTTTAAAAGTCCACTTCCAAAGTAAATTCATACTTAGGGGCCATTGAAGCTGAAAAGTTTTCTCATCCCTTGAACACAAATCCCTAATAGCGAAATGACTTCTCTTCAACATCTTTCCAAAATGCTCAGGAGCAGTCAAGTACAACTTTTCTACTTCGACATCTTCTGCAATGATTATCATTTTCTTGGATAGTAAAGACAGGAAACACAAATGAAGCCACGAAAGACATTTAGAAAGCAATGGATGATCCATATTTTAAAGACACATGCACGGTTGCATGACAGACAACCGTGATGGGAACCAGGTGAGCCTAATCAGGAGTGGCTTCTTTGAGGAAGGCTCTATATGAATTAGCACTGAGAAGTCTTATTCAACTCAACTGTTAAAAATAACTCTCTGATTGTAAGACTTATTTAATTGCACTAAGTCAAAAAAAGTAATGTATTTTGTATAAAAAAAAACAAATCAAGAATACTATGCTCTTAAAGGCACGTTCTAGTTAGCACATTGCGTCTAAAAAAAAAATCTCCAAATGTAGTTTATGTTTATGCTGACAGAGAACAGAATATCTTAATCTTGGGACATTAACCACAGAGCAGTTTAGCTGTAATGCTAATAAAAACCACTAAAGCCTAAAAGTTGTAAGCCAGCCCAGGACCCTACTATTTGTCATTTAATAAATACATAGTTAATCATCACTTTATTCAGGCACTGTCGCAGGTGCTTGGTTTATATCAATGAGCCAACGAAGACACGTGACCTCAGGGAATTGACATTCTAGCTGGGAGAAGACAGGCAACCCACAATAAACATTAATACTAGTTTGTTGTATAGTATGTTAGCAGGTGAATCACGCTATAGAAAAAAGAAAGTAGGATAAGGAGCTCTAGGTGCACAGGTGGAGAAAGAGAAGAGATTTTAAAAGATAGATTAGAACCTACTCAGAGCAGTAGCAGCTGGCTTTCCTCCATTAAATCATGCAAACCTGTGCTCCCTTGCATCCCAGATCCAAGTTTTGTCCTGAGCTGCCAGATTTCTCTCTCTTCCACACACTTTCAAAAACATTTCTTCCTCTGAGGTTCTGAGATTGAAATGTGTTATTCAAACATATCCATACATGAATATTGTGAACATTCTGCCTCTCCTCAGTTGAATTTAAGATTTTATAAATTGTCTGGGAAGAATGCCCCCAAATTCAGTACTCTTTTATGCAGTGAATTTTGAAAATCTTCTGTTGCCTGAAGCATTAATCTCCAAATGATTTTGATTTTACAGCACCCTATCAGTGCCCAAATTTATATAATTTAAAAATTTTATATATGTATTGCTGGTATAGTATGTTATAGCATTTAAAATACACACAAAATGTAAGTGAAAGGACACTGAGATTAAAAAAATAACTAGAAATAGAAATGCTAATATTTTCTTTCCAAAGGATTGAGAACACTCACTTTTAAGGCCTCTGGGCTAATGGATTAGGTATCCATACACATACTTGCAGCATGCTTGTTTAGCAACCATAATAAAACAATTTATTTTATGTATAATTTAAATCGAAGCTCTCATAATACCACAAGGGGCTATAAATAAAATTATACATGAATATATCTCTTCATATGCATATATAAAATTTTGTAGGCTCAATTAAGTAATCGTCATTAACCTTTTTATTAGTCCATCATCAATTCATCTACTGCTAGATAATAATCCAAATTTCACAATAGATTCCTTTTCTTCAGGGTTTAAACCTCAAGGCACACTGAAAGCAAAGCAATGGCCTACAAACAAAAACGAAAGTTAGTGTGGTTGTCATTACACATATCCATTTGTATAGAGAATTAATGAAGAAATACAAAAGGCTGAAATTTGGGGAGGGGAGAAGAAAGCATACTAACTCAGAGATAGATATGCATGCTGTCTAGAGTGGTTTCTCAGCTTTCCTTGGCCTCCAATGAAAGAGGGCTTCACAGCTTCCATCTCCTTCTGCCTGCTGTGCAGTCTTTTTCATTTCCCTCCACATCTTCCTTCATTGAAACGTCTTCCCTTGGTTTAAAACAGACCCTGGACTTCCAATCCAGGCAAGACGGTGTACGTACTATTTGTACCCACTCCTCACCCTGAAAATAGCAAGAAGCAAATGAAGGAGAACTCTGGTTATTGGTAAGAAGAAGTTGAGCTGGTTTAGGACCCAAAGACTAGAGGAGAAACACCCTGTAGAACAAAGTGACCCAGTAGAAGAAAGTGACCCAGGGCCAGCATTTTCCTTCAACCCAGCACCAGAAAGCAGCCTGGGTAAGTCCACACCTCCCCCGATGGAACTGGAACCCCTGAGAAAGCACAAGCCAAGCCAGGAAGAATCATCAAGGGGGATGGATGAGGAGAAGCACTCTCCTTCCAGTGGGGAGACGCCAAGGTTGCCCCATAGCTCCTGCAAGAAACTCCACACACGTGGTCTCCTCCTGGAGCCTCTTTGCCTCTGAGGGCCTGTGACGTCCTCCAGAGGGTGCCTTCAAGGGGGTCACACCAAGTGGCCCAGCCTGGGAAATACTCTAGCCCTCAAAGAAGAGAAGATCTTGTCAGAACAAGTATTTTCTAGGGAAGCTGCCACAAGCCTGGAATTCCCATCCATACTGGGATACCAGGATGAGTGGGTGAAACCAGGATGAGGGACTCAGACGCAGGAGGCAGCAGGACCTGCAAAGTCTCTTCGTCTCCTAAGCCTAATACTCCCCTCCTCTGCCCAGAGATCCTGGGGCAACTAGAGGCACAATAGAGAAATCAGGCTGTAAGATCCGGTCAGGGAGCCTCTTTCTACCTGTAGGCCTGGGACTGCCTTCTCTCACCTAGGGACACCCAGTGACCCAGTCTGGAGAAATCCCTTCTTCAGGAACCAGTGTGAGCCCAAGAAACATCAGATAAGTCAAACAGATCAAAATAACACACGAAAGTCTTTAAAAATGAAACTGCCATTGGAACCACAACCCACATAGTAGCCTAAGAACCACATGCTAAGTATAGATGGGATGAGTTCCTGCTAAAATAAAAGATTTAGGTAAGATCCCAGAGACTTTTAATATAATACAAAATATTCAGGCAACAAGTAAAATGACTTGTTATATTGGAACCAAAATCTAAAACTTGACTGAGAAAAGACAACCAACTGATGTCAACACTAAAATTAATCAGATGTTATAATTATCTGACAAGAATTTTAAAGCAGCTATCACAAAAAAAAAAAAAAAAAAAAAAACTTCAACAAAATTACAAATTCTCTGGAAACAATTGAAAAAATTTCATTAAAGAAATAGACGTTTAAATAGCAAAGACATGGGATCAACCAAATGCCCATCAATGATAGACTGGATAAAGAAAATGTGGTACATATACATCATGGAATACTATGCAGCCATAAAAAGGAATGAGATCACATCCTTTGCAGGGATGTGGATGGAACTGGAGGCCATTATCCTCAGCAAACTAACACAGGAATAGAAAACCAAGCATGTTCTCACTTATAAGTGGGTGCTGAACAATGAGAACATACAGATACAAGGAGGGGAACAACATATACTGGGGGTTTGCTTCAAGGGAGAGAAAGCATCAGGATAAATAACTAATGCATGAGGGGCTTAATGCCTGGGTGATAGATTGGTAAGTGTGTCACCATGGCACACATTTACCTATATAACAAACCTGCACATCCTGCACATGTATCCCAGGACTTAAAATTAAATTAAAAAAAAAGAAATAGATGTTTAAAAGAGAACTGAATGGAAATTATAGAAATGAAAAAATACAACAAAAAGCACTTGTTGGATGGGCATAATTTTAGAGTAGAGATCATGGAGCACAGAATAAGTGAACTTTAGGACAGATCAACAGAATTAATTCAATCTGAACAACAGGAAAAATATAGACTTAGAAAAATGAACAGAGTCACAGGGACCTATGGGACAGCAAGAAAAAGTTCAACAATTACATTATCACATTCCAAAATGAAAAGAGGAGAAAGAATGGGGCTAAAAGACTACTCCAAGAAATAATGACTGAAAACTTTCTAAATTTGGAAAAAGACACAAACCTGCAGATTCAACAAGCTCAACATTTCAAGTAGGATAAACCCAAAGAAATCCACACCAAGACAGAACATAATTAAATTTCAGGAAATGAAAGGCACAGAAAAAAGTCCTGAAAGCAGCCACAGAGAAATGGTGATTTGCCTACAGGAGAATGCAAATTCAAATGTTAGTAGATTTTTCTTCTGAAACCATGGAGGCGCTAAGAAAGTGACAAATGCTCAAAGAGAAGAACTATCACAAATTCTATACATAAACTCTCCTTCAAGAATGAAGGAAAAATAAAAGCATTCTCGGATGAAGGAAAAAATAAAAGACTTTGTTGCTAGCAGATCCCAGTCTTAAAATTGGCCAAATAGATTCTTCGAACAGAAAGGAGATGATAAAACAAAGAACCTTGGAACATTAGGAGAAAAGAAAATAATAGAAAATGCCAAAATATGAGTATATATAATAGACTATGAAGTTTCTTCATGAGTTTTATAAATCATGTTTAATGATTGAAATAAAAATTAGAATACCATATGATACAATAACTATATTTAAATCTGGGGAAGGGAAAGAGCTCTCAATGGAAATGAAGATTTCACACTCCACTAAAGGTGGCAAATTGTTGATATCAGTAGGCTGTGAAAAGGCATATGTGTGTATTGTAATGTGCAAAGGTAGAGACTCAAAAGCACTATAAATAAATCAAGATGGAATCCTAAAAAAAAAAAAATTCAAGTAACCCAGGAAGTAAAGAAAAGAGAAACATGGAAACAAGAACCAGAAGAACAAACCAAAAACAAATAATAAAAATGGAAGACTTAAGCATTAACATATATCATTAGTTATGTGAAATAGAAATGATCTAATTAAAACACAATTAAACCAATTAAATCAACCAATTAAATACACAGAGATTAGCAGAGTGAATTTAAAAATACAAGACAATTATATATTGTTTCACAGAAACTCACCACAAATGTAATAACATAGGTTATTTACAATAAAAGGATTTTAAAAATGGTATACCATGCAAACATTTGTTTTAAAGCAGGAGTAGCTATATTAATATCTGATAAAGTAGACCTCAAAGCAAAGAAAATTACCAGAGATAGAGACATAGGACGTTACATTAGGATAAAAAGGTCAATGAATCAGGAAGACATAATCTTCCTAAATAGGTGCACACCAACCACAGAGCCTCCAAATACATGAAGCAAAAAACTCTGAGCTGAAAGGAGACATAAACAAATCCACAATTATAGTCTTCAATACCCCTCTCTCAGAAACCAATAGAATCACTTGGCAGAAAATCAGCAACAACATAGAGGGTCTGAATAACAAAACAACAGGGCCTAAATGACACGTACAGAACACAACAGCAAAATACATGTTTTTTTCAAGTGCCCATGGAGCATTCACAAAGATACAGCATATCCCGATCCATAGAACAAAGCTCAACAAATGTAAAAGTACTGAAATTATACATAGTGTGTTCTCTGACTATAACAGAAGGAAACCAGAAATCAACAATATAAAAACAAGAAAATATCTAAATATATGTAAATTAAACAATACACTTCTAAATGGCGGCTCACACCTGTAATCCCAGCACTTTGGGAGGCTGAAGTGGGTGGATCACTTGAGGTCAGGAGTTCGAGGCCAGCCTGGCCAACATGGTGAAACCCCGTCTCTACTAAAAATACAAAAATTAGTCTGGTGTGGTGTGGGTGCCAGCCTGGACAACAGAGTGAGACTCAGTCTCACAAAAAAAAAAAAAAAAATTCCATGGGTCAAAAAGGAGTTCTCAAAAGAAATAAAAAATGCATAAAGCTAAATAAAAATTAAAACACAACATATCAAAATTTGTGGAATGCAGCTAAAGCAGTGCTGAAAAGGAAATTCATACCACTAAATGGAAACAAGGAAAGGTCTGAAATCAATAGTCAAAATTCCTTTCTCAAGAAACTAGAAAAAAAAAAAAAATGAGAAACTAGAAAAAGAAGAGAAAAAGAATAGCCAAAGCAATCTTAAGCAAAAAGAACAAAGCTAGAGACATCACATTACCTAATTTCAAACTATACTATAAGGCAGCAGGTCCCCAACTTTTTGGCACCAGTACCTGGTTGTGCGGAAGACAAGTGGGTGGGGATGGCTTCAGGATGATACTGTTCCACCTCAGATCACCAGGCATTAGTTAAATTCTCATAAGGAGTGCGCAGCCTAGATTCCTCTCATGTGCAGTTCACGATAGGGTTTGCACTCTTGTGAGAATCTAATGCCCCTGCTGATTTGACAGGAGGTGGAGCTCAGGTGATAATGCTTGCCTGCTGCTCACCTCCTGCTGTGCAGCCTGATTCCTAACAGGCCATGGATGGATACCTGTCCACAGGTTGAGAATCCCTGCCGTAAGGCTATAGTAACCAAAACAGCACAATACTGCTACGAAAATGGACACATAGACAAATGGAAGAGCCTAGAGAACCCAGAAATAAAGGCACACACCTACAGCCATCTAGTCTTTGACAAAGTTGATTTTTAAAAAGCAACGGGGAAAGCAGTCTCTATTCAATAAATGGTGCTGAGATAGCTGGCTACCCATATGCAAAAGAATGAAACTGAACCCCTACTTTTTACCATACACAAAATTTACATATACATATACCATATGCAAAAATTAACTCAAGATGGATTAAAGATTTAAATGTCAGACCTCAAGCTGTAAGAATCCTACAAAAATTATGAACATGGGCCTTGGGAAAGAATTTATAAGTCATCAAAAGCAATTATAACAAAAACAAAAAATTCACAAGTGGGACCCAATTAAACTAAGTAGCTTCTGCACAGCAAAAAAAAAAAAAAAAAAAAACAACTATCAACAGCATGAACAGATAACCTAAAGAATGGAAGAAAATATATGCAAATTATGCATCTGACAAAGGTCTAATATTCAGAATGTATAAGAAGTTTAAATTAACAAGCAAAAAACAAACAACCGCGTTTTAAAAATGGGCAGTAGACATGAACAGACACTTCTTAAAAGAAGACATACAAGTAGCCAACAAACAGATGAAAACATACTCATCATCACTGATCATCAGAGAAATGCAAATCAAAACCACAATGAGATACTATCTCACACCAGAATGGCTACCACTGAAAAGCCAAAAACAACAGATGATGACAAGGTTGCAGAGATAAGAGAACACTTATATCGTGTTGTGGGGAATGTAAATTAGTTCAGCCACTGTGGAAAGTAGTTTGGAGATTTCTCAAAAAAACTCAAAACGGAACTACCATTTGACCCAGAAATCCCATTACAGGGTATATATCCGAAAGAAAACTAATTGTTCTACCAAAAATACACATACACTCATGTGTTCACTGTAGCACTATTTACAATAGCAGAGGTGTGGAATCAACCTAAGTGCCCATCAACAGTGGATTGGATAAAGAACAGGTGGTGCATATACACCATGGAATACTATAGAGCCATGAAGAAAGAACAAAATCATGTTCTTTGAAGCAACATGGATGCAGCTAGAGTCCACTGTATGAAGCAAATTAACACAGGAATAGAAACCTAAATACTGTGTGTTCTCATTTGTAAGAGGGAGCTAAATATTGGGTACTCATGGAGATAAAGATGGCAACAATAGACACTGGGGACTACTAGAGGGGGGAAAATGGAGGGCGAGGGTCAGATAACTAACTGTTGGGTGTTATTCTCAGTACTTGGATAATGGGATCATTTGTACCCCAAACCTCAGAATCATGTAATATACCCAGGTAACCAACTTGCATATCTACCTCCTGAATCTACAATAAAAGTTGAAAAGGACAAAAAATAATAATAAAAACATGAGTAGAGATCAATAAATTTGAAAATACAGAAAATAAAACGAAAAACTCGTTCTTCGAAAAAATCAATAAAATTCACAAATCTTTAGCAAGACTGACAAAACAAAAATGGAGAAGACACAAGTCACCAAACTTAGGAAGGAAACAGGATATCACTACAGATCTCAGTGCCATTTGAATAGTTATCAAGAAAATATGACAAACAATTTTATACTCATATGTTAGGCAAACGAGAAAAAAAAAAAAGAAGCAGTTCCTCAAAATTTGCAAATTACCACAACTCCAAGAAGAAATAGATAATCTGAATAGTCCTTTAACCATTGATGAAATTGAAGTTACGATACAAAATTTCCTGGAAAAAAAATATACAGTTCCAGATGCTTCTACTGGAGAATTCTACCAAACATTTAAAGAAGTACTAATGTCTTTTTTTTTTTTTTTTCTCTCCTGAGGCAGAGTCTCATTCTTTTGCCCAGGCTGGAGAGCAGTGGCATGATCTCGGCTCACTGCAACCTCTGCCTCCCAAGGCTCAGGGTATTCTCCTGCCTCAGCCTCCCTAGTAGCTGGGATTACAGGCACGCGCCACCATGCCCAGCTAATTTTTTGTATTTTTTTTTTTTTTTTTTTTTTTTTTTGTAGAGACAGGTTTTGCCACATTGGCCAGGCTATTCTTAAACTCCTAACCTCAAGTAATTCACCCGTCTTAGCCTCCCAAAGTGCTGGGATTACAAGCAGGAGCCACTGCACCCAGCCTAATGTCAATTTTATACCTCTCTTTCAGAAAACAGAAGTAAAGGGAACACTTTCTAACTAATTTGGTGAGGCAAGTATTGTTCTGATACTAAAAACAAACAAAAGTAGTGAAAAAAAAAGAAAAGAAAACTACACACCAATATCTCTCGTAAATTTAGATACAAACGTTTTCAGTCTCACACAGAGTAAACGGAATCCAAAAATGCATACACATAGACCCTGAACACAGAGGTCTGGTCACACTATGTATCTATTCAAAAGGTTTAAATAAGTCAGTGATACAGTCAGTAGGGGGTCTAGTAAAAATATTATCATTGCAGCAATATGATAACAGATACCAAAGTCTAGATCAAAGCAATGTTTTGAGTTTACCTTTTCCATTAAAGTTAATCATGCCAAGAGTCATTCTAAATGTCTATCAAAAATTCATGACTACTTTTTATAGGACACAAAAACATTTCTATAGCATAAAATTATGAATGTATTTGATGCTTGCTTTCTATTTGCCCTTCCAGAACCATCCAATTATTTTCTATCAAGATCTGGGCTTTTACAGGCTAAACTTACCAGACTAGATCCACCTGGCTCCCCTGGCCTCTGGCTTCCACTTGAGTTTAATCAATGGTTGGCACTAGCAAAAGATCACAGAGTCAGGAGAGAAAGAGATTCATATATTTATTCTCTCTTCTGATTCCCTTCCTACTGGAAAGTGGCCAAGCTTCTTCTACACTAAAGCCCAGAGCTCTGGTTGGAGACCCTCTCCCATAGCTACAAACAAGCTAGTGATCTCTTTACAGATTCCAGTATCTGCTGTTCCCTTTGCTCCTGCAGGCCCAAAGCTGCTAAGATCTCCCTGCTCTTACTGGTCCCAAAGGAATCTTTGCCATTCCTTGTGGGTTACCCTGAACTCTGACTATAGTTTCTAACTAGCCCTTTGAGCTCTAGCTCTCTTTATTTTCTTCATTGGAATGTGCCATCTTGTTTTTGATGGTGTAGATGGCTACAGAACTACTAAATGATGATGGCCCCTCAGAGAACCGTCACTCATGTGCCTTCAGTAGGAGGGTGGCATCTTTCTTCCTGACTACAAAATCATAAACACAAAAACATCCACAGGTATTGCAGGATCAGCTAAACATAAGTACAAAAAAAATGATTCCAATATTTTTCTTTACTTTTTATATTATTTGGTATAAATTTTAGCCAATTCCCTTGGCATTAAAAAAATGAGTTCCTTAGAGAAAATTGTTCAATGGAATTTATTGGATATTTATAAAATAACCCTAGAAATCAACTAGATAGCCTTCCCATTTTAGAGATCTACACAACGAAATCTGAAAATGAATGTCACTTATGTAAACTCATAAAGCGAGATGGCAAAAGTGGAAACGAAAATTAAGTTTCCAAATTCCAATCTAATGTGCATCTAACAAACCATGCTATCTCCTCGAAACTGGTTTTTCAAGTAAATACTACTTCGAGGATGTACTGCTGCAAATTCTGCTCTCCACATTAAGTATACGAGCCTTATAATATTAAACATACTTAAGCATATGTGACATATGCTTTGACGGTAAAATCACAATGAACAAACAAATGCCACACCCTAAGCAGCCATCCTGGAGATGAAATTTCAATTGTAGGTACTGACCAAAGAAAGATCCCGTTTTTGCCATGGCACCCTGGAGCCCAGCAAATAACACCTTTTGGAAATTGCAAAAGCTGAAACTGAATAGTTTAGCTATTTCTAAATGATCACATTAATTTTGTTCGTATTTTACAGTAGTTTTATTTCAGTGTTTTAATTACCAGATAAATTCTTCTACGTGATCGTTAAGGTTCCACAGTTTCCTAAATTTCTGTGTTTCTTGACTGATCGTCAGTCCCTTCCTGGGTTATACAATTACCAGCAAAGCTCCTGGACGCAAGCTCATTTCTCATCCACAAACTCAGCCAAATATTACATGCCATATGTCAATATTTCTGCTTAGACGTCCTCAATGTATTTTCAAACTATATTTATTTTGACACTAAAGTGACTATCAGACAACATTTCGGAAATATCTCCTTTCCTCTGGGCTTTATGCCCACGTTTATAGATGTCCCTCCATAATCGAACATAGAGGGGAAAATGTACTTTTTATGGCAGTAATTTTTTTCTCTTCCCCCCTCCATTTACTCAGCTGGGAAGAGGAAATGAAAAAATATGAGCAATGGAGTTGAACATACTATAAACCACATCTATTTTTGGCAGGCTGCAGACCTATGCACTGTCTTGACAGTGGTATGGGACAAGCTCACTGCTTCCGTTTGCTTTTTGCTTATGCTGGGATTTCATATAGCATATTTCTCTAAAGTGACAACAAAGTATACAACGACAATATAGAGAATAAAGCAAATGCCCACAGCAGGGTGAACCCAAACTAATCAATTAATACTGCTATATACTTTTTCAGCCTTTTTTTTTTTTTTTCTCTTTTAACAGGACTAAGCTTACCTTGGGTTAAATCACATAGATTTTAACTCCACGTACCATCTCAAAGTTAGAAGCAAGAATATTCTATGAACGTGTGGGGGCCAGTCAGTGACAGCTCTAACCGAGAAAAGGGTATTGTTCAGAAGCAAAAGAAGGTAACTCTGAGGAGGTTCTTGGCCCCTAAAAACAGATACTTGAACAAAAGATGAAGGAAATCATTTTGACACTGTGATACATCTATTTGGCATTTAGAAAAATCAAATATCCATATTGTTTACTCAATTATCAACTTTGATATTCTTCCAATAAGATGGAAAAAAGTAAATAGAGGACACATAGCTCTTACTAGAAAAAAAAAAAAAAAAAAAATCTGTCCTGACGCCTGAAGAGAACAGTGCCACGAGCAGTCAGGGGTGTGAGAGGGAAGACCAGAGGGGGCCATGAGGAAATCTCCTCTGCTTCCCAGGATGGACTGGATCCAGGTCTGTGCTCAGGGAAAGAGAAAAATGCACCTCCTTTTTTAGTCCTTGCAACCAAATTGGGCCAGAACTCAAGGGAGCACCATTAAGTGCAACTTTTCAGCTTCAAGAACAGTGCAATAAACTTCTGTAAACCAACATTTGAACCTAACAACTATGCTAAGCACTGCTTCTATGGTAAACGAGCTCAGAATGGTGTACAAATTAACTTTGGGAACAAAACCTTTTGTAGGTAAGAGACTTTCTATAGAGAAGCAAATGAAAAATTAATAAATAAAGATTATCCCAGGAACCAATTTTCCCATGTCTGGGAAAATCTATAAGGTTGTAGAAAGAGACAAGTTAAAATTTAAAACTAACCTGAGACACCACATCATACCTCTTAGGTAAAGTAATTTTAGCATTCTTTTGGCCACATATTAATTTAACCCCACTGTTTAATAACACTATGTGCATAATTACATTTTAATTTATGTAACCTATTAACTCATTTATTGGTGGGTAGTAAGGCTAGAGAACTGAGGCTTGGAAAAATAAGTTGTTTAAATGGGCTAATCACTTAAAGTGTGATTAACACTTCTGATTTTAGTTATACCATTATTATTTATTAGACTGACAAAACACTAATTGCCGGATTTCCCAATTTTAAAGTGTTTAGGGACTACCCTAAAATTACCCTTTTCATTATTTATTAATTCACTCATGTGTTTATTGTCTGCTTCCCCTGACTAGAGTATAAGTTCCATGAGAGGATACTCTTCTATATTGTTTACAATGGTATCTTTAGTCTCTAGATTAGTACAGGGTACAGAGTAGTTGTTGAGGAAATAGATGAATGAAAAAATGTAATAAAATAATTTTCCTATATTCATCTTATTCAAAAGGTGCAAAAGTTAAAGCTACTAATGGGATATTTGAATCTGTGGTTAATTTATTAGATAAAATAGAATAATCTTAAATAATAGCCTATATTACTATTTTACTATGGGCAAAAGCTGTTATAAACCTCATGGCAAGATCCTAATTATTTCCAAATATCTTTCAGTTATCAGTAAGTCATTAGCTTGTAAATTCACTACTAGTGTGGTAACTATCTCAGTCTCTACCAAAAAATACAGCTTCAATAATACTATCGTCAATATAATTATATAAGGCAAATACTAAGGAAAACAATTCTAAGCCATAAGGTTGATAGCTAAAGGCCAACACTATTTAATAGCAGAAAGCTCTTGGCCTGAGAGTCAAGAAACCAAGATTCTAGTCTAAACATTTACTTACCAGTTTTGGGAACTTGTATCAACCATTTGACCTCGCTGAGCTAAAGTGTCGTCTGTAAAATGTCAAGATTTAATATGATGTCCAAGACCTATTCTAGCTTTAAAAATCTATCAGAGCAATAAATTGTTAGCTAGGGGGAAAGTACATAAATACATAATAATAATAGATAACACATATGGTTCTTACTAAGTGACAGACATTCTTCCAAGCACCTAACATCGATTAACACACTAAATCTTCACAAGCAAGCCTAGGAGATAGTTCTATCCCCTTTACTTTAAAGAAGGGGAAACTGAGGCCTAGACAGGTTAGATGACGTGCTCAAGGGGCCTAAAGAGAAGACATGTACAGCCAAAGACCTCAAGTGGCCTGCCTTCTGTCCCTCACCCTCCTGGCTCACCTCTTGTGACATTCCTGGCTCAGGTTGTGCTGGACTTCCCTCTGGACCCTGAGAACACAAAGTTATTCCCGTTCAAGAACCTTTGCGTGATTTGTTCCCTCTGCCTTAAGGGTTTCTTCCCTAGATCTTTGCATGTCTGGGTCCCTCTCATTATCCCAGTTTCATATCAAAGATCAGACACCTACCTTGACCCCTCTAACCAAAGTTGTTACTATACATGGCCACCTTTCTTTTTTATCCAGTGCATCCACAACTATCTGAAACTATCTCATTTAGTTGTTTATTAGTTCATTCACTAGTTCTCTTCCTCCCTTGACTAGAGCATAAGTTCCGCAGGAGCATGGATTTTGTAATACTTACCTCAGTATTCCCAGTACCTCGAATCATACAGGGCATTTTCCTGCAGGATAAATGGATGAGTGAGTGAAGGATAACCTAATAGAAATGATTTTCCTATATTCATCTTAGTTATTCTAAAAGTGTGAGTGCTAAAGGAACTCAGCATACATTGAATTTCAGATGTGTCATTTAAGTAAGAAATATTTTCAGACAAAGGAGAAATGAGTTTACTGATGATATTTAGTACCAGCATTTCCAGAATTTCTGCTTTACTGTCAACTCTTATCAAAATAATTATGTAAACATTTCATTTTTTTATTAAATGAGTGTGTTCATTTCAGAGAAGAGTTCAGATCTTTCACTAAATCACCAGAGAAACTAGTAACAATATGAGTCATCAAAAACATTAAGCTCACAGAATCTAATACCTCCAAGAAGGCTTAAATTTTATATTAAAATTTATATGCTTCAAGTGCATAGCACAAGTGATGTGCAGAAACAGAAGTAGTAGCAACCATGTTTCATGTCCTCCCTGGGGAAGGTGGTAAAATACTATTTTGTCTGCACAGAAAATGCCTGTAGCGAGAACAGTGAGCAAATTTTGAGTGAGGGCTAACTGTATATGGGGGCAGCTTACAGAACACAGGGGCCCCTAGACTCAGAGGACATGTAACATTGAAAGGTCAAAGCCTTGACTGCTCTCAAGATTCTCATGCTCACATTCATAAATTATTGAAAATAGCTTTTAAAAATCCATGCAATATACTAAGAAAAGATAGAGTAAAAGCTAAAAATATGATAAATGGAATCAAGAAAAAATGACAATGGAAGAAATTTGTTGAAGTCAAGATTGAAGTGAATACACAGGATGCCTAGGGATCTGGAAGCCTGCTAGAAGAAGTACATATATTGATGCTACATTTTCTGGGATCCAGGGCAAGGAGGGCCTTGGGGGACAGAGCCAGGTAGTCCAGGATTCAGAATGGCCCAATCAGTTACATTATTTGTAGCATGGATGAGAGGGTAAAATGTGGCCCAGGAAGGCATTACTATCTCTGAAATCTAAGAGAATTTTCTCTCATGGGTCCTCATAAAAATGATAATAAGTGATGTGACAAATTTAACAACACTCTTACACTCAGTGCAGCAATGTGTTTCCTAGACTGTTTCTTATAAAGTCACTCACTATAGGCTGAGGCACTGCACCAAAGAAGCAATTCAATAAAGGCAGTTGTCTGAGGGCCAACAGCAATTTTCAGTCAATTAATGCATCTTCTTGTTGGACTACATGTCCATCCAGTGATCGTGTGTCTGTGTGTGTGTGTGTGTGTGTGTGTGTGTTTATAAATACAGTTTTGTTCAACTGACTTTTTCATAAAATTGCAGCAGCAGGGACCTAAGTACTCTTTAACAGCTACCTGGAATGCAGCTATTCTATGTTCTGCCTTAAGTTGGAACTATCTCCATGCCTTGCAGCCATCTAAGCAGAGATAGACTAACATCCCCTTAGGAAAGGCAAGGTGTCTGCCTAACAGAATATATAATGAATACCAAGTCTCTCAGTTCTTTAGGGAAGAGGCAAGAAGTTCCTCAGAATGTAATTTTGGATATACTGATAAAAGGACCAACCCTAAAGTTCTCCAGCAGAAGGTACATGGCTTAAAAAAATTATCCTTAAAAATTATATATGCAGACAAAGTAATCATGCCCTTTGGCCATTTTTTTTTAAGTTTCAGGAAAGCACATTTGGCGTGGTTCATCTTGAAAAGCAGGCCATTCTTCTGCAGAGAAGAATTGACTACAAAATACATACCTAGAGAACTAAATGAGCTAACCTACTACATAAGATTATAAATGACCAACCAGTTGTATGTTATGGATAGTTCGCCAAAAATGATAACTTTCCAGCACTTTGGGAGGCCAAGGCGGGCGAATCACAAGGTCAGGAGATGGAGACCATTCTGGCTAACACAGTGAAACCTCGTCTCTACTAAAAATACAAAAAAAAAAAAAATGCCGGGCGTGGTGGCGAGCACCTGCAGTCCCAGTCACTTGGGAGGCTGAGGAAGGAGAATGGCATGAACCCGGGAGGCAGAACTTGCAGTGAGCCGAGACTGCGCCATTGCACTCCAGCCTGGGCAACAGAGCGAGACTCCATCTCAAAAAATAATGATAATAAATAACTTTCTTTTAAAGCAGTGCCCCTGAGCCCCTCTCCTTAGCAACAAAGGGCATGGCCAGGTGTCTACTTAAACTCACTGTTTTTTGGGTTTTTTTTTTTTTTTTTTTTTGAGATGCAGTCTCGCTATATCACCCAGGCTGGAGTGCAGTAGTGTGATCTTGGCTCACTGCAACCTCTGCCTCATGGGTTCAAGTGATTCTCCTGCCTCGGCCTCCCCAGTAGCTGGGATTACAGGTGCCTGTCACCACACCTGGCTAATTTTTGTATTTTTTGTAGAGACAGGGTTTCACCGTGTTGGCCAGGCTGGTCTCAAAACCCTGACCTCAGGTGATCCACCCACCTCGACCTCCCAAAGTGCTGAGATTACAGGCGTGGGTCACTGCACCCATTCAAGTCATTGTTGATTCATGGTACCTATACCATGTACTTCCATAGAAAATATGTCTACCTTTCTATTCTCTACTTTGTTATAATGCTCTAAAAAAAGATATATATTTTGACATATTTATTTCATATACATAGATTTATTATATTCATGTATTAATTTACATATAGTATATTGATGTAAACATAATTGTAAGTCTAAAATCTTAAATATTTAATATAAACTTTTAAAAAACATATCCTTCAAACTATTCAGCTATAGAAATATGATTGTGGACATTGTTCTTTACAGTATTCTCTTAATGAGGAACCTTGTAAGAATTTCTTTCTGGGACTAGTACACGGAATGATTACCTCTTGAACAGTCTATTTTTAACCATATAAACTCTGTAAACTATAAAATGGTCCGCATTACAATTTTTCAGTTGATTGTTAGAAAGCTTCGTGCTAGCTTTTGATTTATTTGTAGCAAGTGTATAGGTTTTTGTGGTATGTATTTAATATCCTTATTGTTGTTTGTCTTTTATTTCTTAGGTTAAATTACTTTTAATTCAATTTCCTTTGAGTGACATTGTATTTTCTTGGTGTGCTTTGGGTCTGCTTTACATCTATAATAGTGGAGTAGATATGCCCAAGATTTGTTTCCCTTTCATGGACAATATGGGGTGGAGTAACATGCTTTACTTTAAAGAAAAAGAAAAATAAAAGGAAAACTGGTATGCATTTTTAATCAAGTAACTGTTAATAACAACATAATCAGTCTAAGATTTGGAGGAGGAGAAAATAAATATGTTGCTGCTTTAAGCTTTTATTACTTTTGAACAAAATTGAGGATGAGAGCATAAATCCAAATATTAAAGCTTTAAAAATAAAATTAAATTGACTTCTCTCAGGATGTTGGGTTTTTTTTTTTTTTTTTTTTTTTTGCTTGTTATTTTTATTTTACCTAGGATATCAGAGAGACATCTTATAGTGAAACAAAACTAAATTCAAAATTTTTAGTACAAATATAAACTAAATAAGCGTAATATGGAATGTCTTACATCATTCTTTAGAGAATTCAGATCTTTTGTGAAAGTATTTACTCTAAATATCTTAATTTTTTGCCCTACATCATGCAGAAATTATTTTCTTCAATGCTATAACCCAAAATGCTTCTCAATAGATTTGTCATAATATTTACGTTGTGGCAGCTGCTGGATCATAGAATGAATTTAATAAGGATATGAGTATGGTGATATTTTTGTAAGTTTTACAACGTTTGGTAACTTACAGTGCTGCAGTTTACTCATAGTTTGACTAGGAATAGAAATAGTTTGAACAGGACTATTCAAATAAGTTTAATAGTAATAGTTTGAATAAAATTATTCAAGTAAGTTACTTTAATTTCCATTTCTACATTTCCAATGTAGCAGTGCTTTAAAAGTGTTTATAGTAACATTAATTTTCTATTCCAACATGTTTTTATAGCAAATATTTGATCATGTGTAATGGTCCATGTTCCTATTATGCTATTCCTATTATGCTAAGTACGCTCTTACTATTAAGTTAAGATTATATTTGCTTACTTCTACCAAATATTTGGTATAAAATGTTCTTTACTATCAAATATAGTTTCCACATATGTTGAATGCCATATGTGGATATGTAAATATTTTCAATTCAGAAAATGAGGTACAAAGAAGAAAAGGTTTTTTTAGAGCCAGCCTTCAAATAAAAAAAGCCAAATGAGCAGCCAGCAGTCCACAGTCAAAGACACTGAGCAGAGGACACGTGGAATTAGCAATATTTCTTACTGAATTCCATGTTGTTTTAATGTATTGAATTCTCCAGGGTATGGACAAATGTATTGCTAGTCATTACCTAACTGTCTTAGAAAAGATGGAAACTGGTAGAGAAGAAAAAGGGAAAGAATATGAACAACATGAAATTGGGGGAGAAAATTAACCACTTAAGAATATGCCGCGGCCGGGCGCGGTGGCTCAAGCCTGTAATCCCAGCACTTTGGGAGGCCGAGACGGGTGGATCACGAGGTCAGGAGATCCAGACCATCCTGGCTAACACGGTGAAACCCCGTCTCTACTAAAAAAATACAAAAAACTAGCCGGGCGAGGTGGTGGGCGTCTGTAGTCCCAGCTATTCCGGAGGCTGAGGCAGGAGAATGGTGTAAACCCGGGAGGCGGAGCTTGCAGTGAGCTGAGATCTGGGCCACTGCACTCCAGCCTGGGCCACAGAACGAGACTCCGTCTCAAAAAAAAAAAAAAAAAGAATATGCTTTAACTACTCAGAAGCAACTGTGGGGCTTTTTTATGTAATGTCTTCCAATAACTAAGAGGAGGCAGGGAAATGTTTTTTCATTAGTAAAACTGATCTTTAGACAGTAAACTGAAGTATTCTTTGCTCTTTTGTGGTGACAATAATAGTTGTGGTATGATGCTATGATTTTAAGATAACACGACTAATTCCACAATCATATAAGGAAATTTGTGTCATTCTTTTATAGTGATATTTTATTCCGTACACAAGACCCTAGTTTAGGTCTTTCACAGAGAAGTCTTCGGCTTTTGTTCATTTGTTTGTCCCAAACCCTGTCCTTAAACAAAAATAATATGGTAGGAAAAAATTTCAAGAGTTTATTGAGTAATCCTATGATATTTTCAACACATGCAGTGAATTTGGTCTTTTTGACCCGAGTAATCAACAAGCATGAACGTTATGCAAATGTGTCCATCAGGTCTCGGAAAGTGAAGTTATCAACTGACATACTCTGGGTATCACTTGAAATCCAGACACTCAAAAAAAAAAAAAAAAGAAAAGAAAAAGAAAAAAATCCAGACACTCTGAATGTATAGGTGAAAAGCACTTTATAAATAAAACATATTACTATATTTCATTAAAATCACTGCCAGCAAATCAGCAAGTGGCTTTAAAATAACAGTCTTGCTCCAGTGCCACTGACAGGACTTTGAGTATATACAGTAATTTAATTTTTCCATAACCTAAAAAAATTATGTACCTTTGCTTAAAGGAACTTACTTTAATAAAATTATTCTAATTGTATGAAAATAGATAAATATAGTCTATATTTTTTGGCCTTTAATTTAAAAATATGCAACAACACAAGAACCACCTCTAAAATTAAAGAGACAAGGAATTAAACATAAAAACTGAAAAGAAAAAATGCATTGTTTTTCAAACAAGAGCAAAATTTTTGAAAAATGAAACAAACAGGAACCTTCCTGATAGAATCTCCATAATTCCAGTTATTTCCAGATTTTTAACTCTGTGACTATATAATTTTATGATCTCAAAAAAATCCTTAATCTTGTTATTTTTCTTTTATTCCTCGACTCTAGGAGATTCAACAAGACAACTCTGGAGATGGAAAAATGTTATTTATCATAATTTTATCCACACAGAAATGACAACTGAAGCCTAGAAAACAGATATTTCCTAAAGAAGAAGGAAAAGAGTGCATGTTCTAAAACTGGGCATTAAGGAAAATGCACATTTAGAAAAATGGAAGAAACCATAGTAGCAAGAGTAGAAGTAATCCAGATAGAAGACAACTCAAAATGGATACCACAAAAGCCACTTCTTTCAAGTAGGAGGGTGTGGTCAGCAATTTTAAATTTGCAGAGATATCATGGAGAATGAGCATTGAGCAAACTGTCATTGTATACTGTAGAAATAATTTATTAATGACATCCTAGCACAACGTCTCTGTGAGGACATGCAGAACAAATTCAGGTCATAAGGATGTAAGGCAGACAGGCAGACATCAGATGTTGACCATTCATTTTAAAATTGTAGTAGTAAAAGAAACAAAAATGTTAAGACAGTAGCTATATTCAAACAAAGCATATCATTGTAAGATGTTAGTCCCATCTCTCCTCAGTTTTGGGAACATTTATCTTTGGCCTGGATTTACTAGCTATTTATGTCACTGATTTGTTTTCATTGAATTACTATTCTAAATATAACTTTCTAGGGTTACTTAAAAATATGCAATGAAACTTATTAATCTAAGTATAGTATGAAGCCAGGCACTATGGCTCACGCCTGTAATCCCAACACTTTGGGAGGCTGAGGCAGGCAAATCACCTGAGGTCAGGAGTTCAAGTCCAGCCTCGCCAACATGGCAAAACGCTGTCTCTACTAAAAATATAAAAATTAGCCGGACGTGGTTGTGTGCACCTGTAGTCCCAGCCACTCGGGAAGCTGAGGCAGGAGAATCACTTGAACCCAGGAGGCGGAGGTTGCAGTGAGCTGAGATCACACCACTGTACTCCAGCCTGGGCGACAGAGTGAGACTCCGTCTCTAAATAAATAAATAAATATAGTATGAAGTCCAAAACAGTGAGACATTTTTTTAAAAGAGCACTTGAGTGACTTTCATTCGAAAGCAATTCAGTGCATATGCTTATTATTTGGTTAGTATCTAGCAAAGGTACATGCTAGTAAAAAATTCTTCACAATTATATAATGCTTTATAAAATATTGTGATTTTTACTGTTTTTAAAATTCAACTCAAGAGTTAGTTCTTACTAAAGTAACTTACTAAAAGTAGAATACAAACTATTGCATTTCTATTAAAAATAAACTATTTGTATTAAAATAGAATAGAAACTATAACTATTCTGTAATAGAATACAAATATATACTCAATTACCATAATATAAAATGGAATTAAGAAATTATACTATAAATAAAATCCAAAGGATATTAATATTGCATTTCAAAGGCATTATGCAACCCAATTAATAACATCTCTTTATACTATATTTAGAAATAAGTTTAATAAGAAAGGGTCCTAAAATATCTCTAAAGACTCCACCAGCATTCCTATTATACAACCTCATGATTTCTAATTTTTTCTTATAGGAACTTTAATTTTAAAGGAGCCTGAAATTTGGGAGAATAGCCACTTTATGACTTTTTAAAAATGAATAGTCACATTATTACTATAAGTATACATTGACAGACACATACTATAAAACAAATATATTTTATTTTATATTTGATTGTTATGGAGGGATGGGGAAAGCCCCATAGTGGGTAGATAAAAGAAGGCATTGAAAAGGTGAACTATCAGTTGTTACAGGAAAAGGTAAATTATAGTTGCCCATGACATTTGTGGCTAATTATAACAATCATCTTCCTAGACAACAGGAGGATAATGATACTCAATCAGGAGCAAGTACTCACAATTTCCTCCTCCCCAGGCACCACAGACCCATCTGATTCAGCTCCTGTGTCCTCCTCCAAGTGGGAATCAGATTGTTCTTTCTTGAATTAGTTCTAAACCATTCTTTCACTCTTTCCTCTAGCCCATTATCAAAGAGCTCCTTGTCTTGGGATTGAGTGAATCTGACTGTGAAAAAAAAAATGACAAATGAAGAGAGAAAAGAAGAAAAGAAATCTATTTAAACTAAAAAGATGCTCATGAAACATAAAAGCAAAATATAAATGTCAGAAAATAATACATTTGCCTTGTAAGTAAATAAAATATAATACAAGCATATTTGTGATCTGACTTACGCTGTATTGAATAATCCTTAAGGCACAATACATAAAAGAATTTCTAGCCTTTGTCTTTAATGTAAAATATGTCTAAAGCCACCAATTTTAATGCTAAATTTTAAATGAAAATAAAATACAGACCTAAAAACAATTATGGAACAAATAACACTCTAAATAACATTGTCCTCAATTTTCCAGTATAATTTTCACAACTATATTTATATATACACGAAATACATACTCAAAATATGCACTCAATTTTTATGTACTTTTTTATAATAAAGGTAATTCTTGAAGTATGTAAGTAAATACAAATTAATTGGACACTGTCATAAGTGTTTAAATATCATATTCTATAAAACCATAAATGTATAACCTAGGAAAAAGTTATGTTTTAACTCGTAAAATATAGTCATCACAGACATTGACCATATAAAATAAATAGTAAATGCTGATGAGAGGTTCTCATTGTGCAGTGAGATGAAGTAGGTTTAAATAGCAATAGCCACAATTTTGAGAAGATATAAAGAAGAAATCTTTGGTAACATAGCAGATATCCACAAAGGGAGTTAATGAATTTAGCTTATAGGAACATCATCATCCATCATTACCACAAACATTGTAAATTCAAGGAAAGCCAAAAAAATTTATTAATAACCTGTCAGATCCAACTCTACAATACCTTTTTCTCACATTTTTGGCTTTAGCCCCTTTGATCATTTCTCTACAAACAATAATTTTGGAATCTTTTATATAAGGAGATGGCTGGGCGTGGTGACTCATGCCTGAAATCCCAGCACATTGTGAACCTGAGGTGAGAGAATCACTTGAGCCCAGGAGTTCGAGACCAGCCTGGGCAACATGGTGAAACCCCATCTCTACACAAAATTAAAAAAAAAAAAAAAGCCAGGTGAGGTGGCACATGCCTGTAGTCCCAGCTACTCGGGGGGCTGAGGTGGGAGGATCACTTGAGCCCAGGAGGTCAAAGCTGCAGTGAGCCATGATCATGCCACTGCACCCCAGGCTGGGTAATAGCCCTGTCTCCAAGAAAAAAAGAGAATAAATAGGAAATTTAGACTCTCCTTGAGCATAGTTAATAAATATTTTTTTTACATGATTGATCATTTAATAATAATTTCAGCTTCTTATTAAATAATGTATTATTAGTAACTTTATTAAAAGTTTTGTTGATAACTTACGAAAACCTCATCCAAATCTTTGTTCAGGTGAGTGCAGGATTTAGAACAATTTTCCACAAACAAGGTCCCCGCTCTATTTTCTTATATATTCTGAACCTCCTTTTTCCTTCATTACCCACATAGGTCCATGCTCAGTACTATAGGATATATTCACATGGCCCAGGCACTTCCTATCAAGATGCTTGCAAGAGCAGTAGGCAACAAAATTAATTGCAGAAGCCATTCCTAAACCAAGATGACTGGCAGTCTTAACCATCCATGAAAGTGACTGTGAACCATACAAACCTATCCTAATGAACCCAAACTAAACACATCCCTAGCTCAATTTCTCTTTACATGATCCCCTAAATACCATTTAACACGAGGTAACATTTGAGGGATGATGAATATGTTGATTATCTTGATTGTATTTTATGGGTGTATACATATGTCAAAACATCAAATCGTATACTTTAAATATGTACAGTTTTTTATCTGTTAATTACACTTCAATAATCTTTTTCAAAAGTAATGTGTCAGTTGGAGTCTAATTAAGAGGCAGAAAATACACAGTAATTTGAAAAGAGAAGGTTTGATATAAAGAATAATTAACCATAATTTGGGGTCATGATAAAAAAACTCTAATGAAAAATTTAAGTTTTAGGAAAAGCACTCAAAAAGGAGCAAACTTGGAAAGCGGTGCCCTCCTCAAGGCTGAATTGCGACTTCATTAGAAAACTGTGCTCGCAGCCCACTGCATGGCAGAGAAGTTCACTGGATTGTCTGAACCAGAGCCAGCCCACATGTGTTGGGCAAACAGGAAAAACAGACAAAGAGAAGAACAAAATATCCTTCCCAAGTTAAAGGTTACAAAGCTGCTGAATAAGAGCACAGAATGAGTCAAAATGCCTGGAGCTCACTCATTGGGAGGGTCATGGGCAACCAGGGGTATACAGTGTCTGGGCCAAGAAGATTGTGAGAAACAACCTTGTGGGGTGCATATGGGCAAAGGTTGGTGTGAGATTGTGCATAGGAGGTTGGGATGTTGGGAGCAGGCTGACAAACATGGCAGAGCAACATCTGAAGCATATGGTGTCCATGTCACGGGCACAAAAGACGTCTGCTTTTGCTACATCTATTCATCATTAGTGGGAGTTCAAGCTAGTGTAATAAGACAAGAAAAAAATATGTAAAAGGCATCCACATTTAAAAAGAAGTTAAACTATCATTATTCACAAATGACATGACCATCTGTGTAAAAACTCCTATGAAATGTACCTAAAAATCTACTAGAATTAAATGTTGAGTTTAACAAGACCATAAGATCCAAGATCAATACTAAAAAAACAATTTATTTTTATAGACTATCAGTCAATAATCAAAAATTGAAATTAAAAGAAGCAATACCATTTATATAAGCATCAAAAATACAAAACGATTTCAGGATAAATCTGACAAAAGATATGCAAGACCGGTGCACTGAAAAATACAAAATGAGATCAACCTACAATGACCTAAATAAATGAGGAGAATCATTTATTACAGAATCATTTGCTGTTCATGAATCAGCAAACTCGATATCATTAATATGTCAGTTATCCCCTGATTAATAGAGATTCAATGTGATCTCAATAAAAATCTCAGCAGGCTTTCTCACAAAATTGACAATTTATTCTAAAATTCATATGAAAATTCAGAAGAGCTAAAATAGCCACTCTAGGTGGAGGGGAAAGGAACAATTTTGTAGGACTATCTAATTCTAAGACTTATTGTAAATCTACAGCAATTAAGGTAATGTGGTATTGACATGAAGAGAGATAACTGTATCAACAAAACAAAATAGTGATTTCAGAAATAATCCATACATATGTGTGTGATTGATTTTTGACAGTGTTTCAAAGGGAAGAAAGAACAGTTTTTCAACAAATGGTGCTGGAATAATTGGATATCCACAACGCAAAAAAAAATAAAAAAAGAATTTGATCCATGCTTTGTACCACATACAAGTTTGCAGAACTGCAAAGGAAAACAAGGACAATTTTAGGGGTGATGTTATGGTTATTAAGTTGGTTCTGTGAGAGTTTATGTGTACATACATATATAAGAACTTAGCAAATTGCATACTTAAAATATGTGTAACTTGTTCCATGTCAATTATACTTCAATAAAGCTGTTTAAAAAACTAGTACATTTATCCATGCTTAGCTTAAGTGTCTTTCAATAAATGCACTCACATATACAAGTGCATATTAGATATATTTAACAGATACTTGTATTCACAAAAGAGAACAGCTATTATCATCACTTTCTGGTTCTCATCACAAATTTATACTTTATAAAAATTAGCACTTTATAAAAGATGAAATACTTTTGCATATGGAAACAGTGTTCCAAATGAAAAAGACTGTTTGGTGGAAGTCAAGAAGAGATTTTGTGTGCTTGGGCCTACTTTTCATATTACTTGCCTTCATTTAGCTGGAGAGAACAACAGAGCTGACTGGCCACTAAAGAACTCTTACCATTGCCACAGATGTCCACACAGTTGCTCTTTTGAGGATTGGTCAGGACCTTGACCCAAGTTTCAGAAATGTAAACTCCCAGAATTTGATCTTTGCTATGAAAACATGTAAAATGGTCGAATAGATCAGACTTTATAAACTGGAAGGGATTTTAAATAGCATTTAATCCAAACCCTTTATGTTATATGTGAAGAACCCAAGGCCAAGAGAGAATAAATGCCTTGTCCGAGTCTTGGTACTGGCAAGGTCAGATCTAGAATCCAAGGTTTCTTGTGATCAAAATCCTGTGGCTTTTTTCTTTTCCTAATACCAGCCTTTGAGGATTTCTTCCCCTAAATACCGTACTCATTAATCATTTTCTTATATAAAAGTATCTTCTTGCATTTTGCATTTTTAAGTACATTTTTGTTTAACTATAATGAAAAAAATCCCTGCAATCTTTTCTGTTGCAAGACTCATCTACAGACTCCAGATTTGACCCTTTTAAAAATTAGCTATTTAATTTAAACACACTCAGGACAATGTCCTCTGATTTTGTGCCTCTCTCCATGTCACTCATTTTTCATTATCCAGGTTGAAGACAATAGTCTTTGTCCTTCATCTAGAGTAATTGTTTTGAACTCTCTTTGAAAACAAAAGTACCAGGCTGAGAGTAGTTTGTGTAACAATAGAGTTTATAAATACAAGAAAAATACGGAAAAATCTCAGGGACCTCTTAATCATATTACTACAATCCTGGAAGCATTCTGTTAGTTCAGTTTTATATTTAAATATTTATTTTTTCTTCCTAATTTCAAAAGCATTTTATGCTCACTGAAAAACTATAGAAAACAGAGGAAAGCTTTTAAAAGAATGAAATCACCCATAAACTCTCCAACCAGATATAGCCACTATTAACATCTGGCATTTTTGGAATTTTATAAATAGATATACATATAACTAAAGATATTTAATTAACTAACAAGCTATATACATAGCTATGAAGATAAAGGTCACATTATATATAAATTTTGTATCTTCTTAAATTAACATATTATCATTATTTCCCTGTCACTAAAATTCTTTACAATATCATTCTTAAGAGAGGCATGCTATTCAACCATAATGCCATACCATTATTTAATCCTCCCCCTGTTGTTGAACATTTTTATGATTTTTAAGTATTTATTATAGATAACGTGAGGACAATTATATACATGTCAATCTTTGTTAGTATTTCTGATTTTTTTCATAGAATATGTTCCTAGAAATGCAACACTATTAAAATTTACCAGTAATATCATCTGATCACATAAGCTAATCAAAGCTTAAGTAAAGTTCTTTCAAAAGACTGTGTGCCAAGTGCTCTTGAAAAGCAAGAACGGAATGCATATAAAATGTCTTTTTCCATGCATAAGCAGCTAAGAGGAACAGCAGCCATTTAAACATTTTGCTTTATTTCCCTTTATAGTAATAGTGGAATGATATTTGCACACAAATTCCCAGCATCTGGACATTATGGTGGATTCGAAACTGAAAAAATTGTCGTTGCCTAAAAGACTACTTCCTAGGTCTATTTAAGATAAATTTTTAATAAAGGCATAAGCACACAGTGTCGCCATGGTGATAAAAGGAAGCTAGGAATACTGTCTGGTAGAATATACATTGAATAAAAAAATAGGTTGATGATACAGTAGAAGAGGTTCAGGCAAAGAAAGGATCAGAAGCAAAAGCAGAGGGTTTCTCTGATAAAAGAAATAAAGAATCATAGATGTATTCGTTTCAGATTAAATCATGTAAATGTCACATTTGGCTTTCTTGCACAGTTTGTGCCTACCCATCAGACCCTTGGGCTAGCTAATCAAAGTCCATAGTACATACTTTTAGCGATCAGTGGGCAAATCTCAGAAACAAGAAAGACAAAACCATCCTTGCCAAGAATGCTTCTTAACAATGTACAGCATGACTTTGTTGTTGCTGAACACTAATTCCGTGGGGGCAAAGGGATAGAAATGGATGAGCAGGATTCTTCACCTCAAGCGTTGGCTACACTCAGACATTCTCAAGGTATAATGAGACCACTGCCTAAGAAGATAGAACAAAAGAGGGCTTTAAAGAAAAATAATGATTCCTTTCCCCCGCTCATTCCTGGGGTTGAGGATCTGTGTGGATTTTGTTTAGACATAATTAGTTTGGAGAAAATGTTCTTTATCATTTTTTTCTCTCTTTAGAAGTTAAGGCAGCATAGTTGGATAGAATGAACGTGGACTAGGTACTGGTATCTCACTTTGTAGAAACATGTGATTAGGGCAAAGGTATTTGATTTCTCGGAGTCAGCTTTTTGTCTGTCAAATTAGGTTAATACCTCACATAGTAGTTGTGAAGATTAATCTAATAGACCACTCAGTACATAATAAACACCCTGATAGATTGCAGTATTATTATTAGTGTTATTTATGGATTTGCTTGGGAGATACAGAGGTATTTCCAAAGTACTATTAATTTATATTTATGTAATGTAAAAGGACCAAAATCTAAAACACTATGTTAATTATTTGGGGGGGGTTAGTTAGATTAGTCAATTCCTTTTAATTTTCCTTAAATTCTTCAATTAACTTTGCTTCAAATATATTTTATCAGTGTATACATGGACTTGCAGACTGAGAAGTCTGCTACAATTGTGTTTTTTTTTTGGTTTGTTTGTTTGTTTGTTTGTTTGTTTTTGAGACAGAGTTTTGCTGTCACTGCCCAGGCTGGAGTGCAGTGGCACAACCTTGGCTCACTGCAACCTCCGCCTCCTGGGTTCAAGTAATTCTCCTGCCTCAGCCTCCCAAGTAGCTGGGATTACAGGCACTCGACACCACGCCCATCTAACTTTTTGTATTTTAATAGAGATGGGGTTTCCATCACATTGGCCAGGCTGGTCTCAAACTCTTGACCTCCGGTGATCCACCTACCTCAGCCTCCCAAAGTGCTGCGATTACAGGCTTGAACCACCGTACCTGGCCTATAGTTACATTTTGAACCTTGGAATTGTGCTGTTTTAAGCCTAAGAGATACGTATGTCCAGACTTCTGATCAAGATAATGGACTAAATCACCACTTCCCATACATTCATGTTTATACAAAGTCATCCAGGGGTTTTGTTAAAACACAGATTCCCACTCAGTGAGCCTGGGGCGGGTCCTGAGACTTTTGCATCTCTAACAAGCTCCCATTGATGCTGATATGGCTGACCTGCACCACACACGACAATAAACCAGCAGTTCTCAACTAGGAATGACTTTGTCCCCCCAGGGGACATTTGGCACTTTCTAGAAACATCTTTGGTTGTCACAACTGCAGGGTGGTACAGCTAGTGGGCAGAGGCCAGGGATGCTGCTAAACATCCTATAATACATAGGACAGGCCACTACGACAAAAAACTACTCAACCCCAAATGTCAGTACCATCCAAAACAGCAGTAGTGCTGAGGTTAAAAAATCCTGAAGCCAATAAATCTAAGAATCTTCCTCCACTTGCTATAATTACTAACAATGAAGAATAAAGCATATGGTCTTTTATTCACTCCTGGATTCAGATGTCAAAAAAGAAATGAAAAGAAATTTGGGGAGTCAGAAACAACACTAAAAATATGTGTTCATACCTAACATAATGAACCACAACAGAAACCTTATATCCCACAATGGATCAACGTAACCAGATGCACCTCTCAGGGCTGGGGTTGTAGTTCTGGCATGTGGATTGATGGTTTGGAGGTACAATGGGAGGGCAGGGATATTTTAACAGGAGGACTTGAACAGAAGGTCCACAAAGCTGTCTGCCCCAGGTAAACACAGGTAGCTGCCGGGAGATAACAGGAACATGGTGCCTTCTGACCATAGGTGTGGGGTCTATGTTCCCACTTACCGGAAAGACAAAGTCCAAACCCACACTCCATGAAGATGGCTCTACACACCTCTCCAGGGCATAAGCACGTTGTTTCAAATTGCCCTTTTCTAAACGATATTCTCCTGTACTGACATTTAACAAAGTATTATCTGGCAAACTAAATTTTGATTGATAGGATGAAATCGATCAACATGTTTACTGATAGATTTTTGTTCTGAATTTCCAGGTTCATCAAGGAGCTAATTTTTATAGGTAGCCTTGAAGATTTCACAAAGATATTTTTACTAGCAAAACTGTAATCAACACCAGCTGTATTCAGAATTTAATTGACCCACTTGGGCAATCATTTATCTAACAAAGTAATGGATCTTAGGGCAAGGGAGAGATAAAAGACAGAAGTTGGAGTTTAAATAGAAAACAAATCAAAATTAGAGAGAGAGTTTATCATTTTGAAATGGTGTGGCCAAGATTTCTTGGAAAGAAAAATTAGCTAGTCCTCTAAATACAATATTAGTATTAGTAGATATCTGAGCACCATTTCACTGTGGGGGAGATTTATACGATACTGTGGGACTTCCAGAGCATCCCAATATGGCAATCTAAAACTGAATAACAAGTTTCCTGTCTCAGTTTTCCCATCAGAAATATAAGATATATTTCCCTGTATTTGAGATTTGGTGGGATCAGAAGAATCAACGTGAACTATTCCATGTGTATGATGGCGGACACTCTCAACTATCAACCTATTGGAGGACACTATACTTACTGTTTTTTACGTAAGATCAAACAATTTTTTATACAACCTGTAACAAAAAGGAGAATGTAGTGAAATTTAAAAATCAGGAGACTCATGAGTTTTATTTGTGTGTGTGATTTTAAACCGAATTTTGAACATTATGTCTATATGGATGAACTTCAATAAGGTTCAGAGCATATAAAAATGTTATCTCCTTCAGATGGCTTTGACCTTTCTCCAATTTCCAAGTCAGTTAATCAGCACATATTCAGCACATATTATGTTGCATAATAGGACCAGGTCTGTAACAAAATGTTATGATGGAAAAAGGCCTAAATTCCTTTTAAATGACAGAATTAAGTTTCGAGGAGTGAATCATTCGTAATTTTTTTTTTTTAATCTGCTGAGAGAAAGGGATTGAGTGAAAAAAACCTCAGGGTAGCTGTGTCTTCTTCATTTTGCCTTATATTGTGTGATGGGAAGGTAGAAATAGACTTAATTTAAAATATCTTATGAGCTTACCCTCATTGGTTAATAACAGCTGTGGGCAGCCTCTGAAATTTATCCAAACCTCACAACCCAGGAAACAAAGCAGAAATCTCCATGCTATTAAAAATAAATGCGCCATTTTTAGCCACTGTTTTATTCTGTAATAACTGGCCAACTTCAAGTCCAACCTCAGAGTTTTTGGATTGTCAATGTAGACAGAAACACTTCTTTGTGGAAAGAAATTTTCTCAATCCCCTATTACATCTGTCTTTATATCTCTCTACCAATCCACACCTAGCTTTCTCATAATTAAATGAGAGACTGAAATCAGGCTATCTACTAATTCTTAATGAATTCCTTAAGTAGTCTTTACAGGAGAATGTAGGTCTTTTAAAAGAAACAATTATGCGGAGGGAGCCCGCCTCACCCAATTTACAAGCTGGGAGCAAAAGCAGGTTTAGAGCTGTGTGTCAACACCAACCATTGTTCCTACTGGGGGACAATCTTCATGATATTTTTCAAGAATGTAAAATAAGGTTAGTTGGAACATGCAATTCTAATCCCTTCCAGCACTTATCACTCTTCAAACATTCAATAGCCACCCTTAATACCATTACCTCTGGGACAACATTTGAGTAGGCCCCTGCAATCTAACAACAAGAGACCCCAGAGAAAGACTGTGGTTTAAAAGCCTGGTTAAAGATTAGCACAAACAGTAATAAGAAGGTTCTTAGGAAAGAATCAGGACAGCTGCAGCTGAATCCTTGCTACCTGCTGAGGGTTGCTAAGCAACTTGGGCCTACCACTGCCCCAAGGGTGTTTTACTTTACAATTAGGATTTTTGAAGGGGATGAGGGGGAAGAGGGAGGGGTGATTCCTAGTGAAACCGACGTAAATCCATATATGCGGATACGTGTTGTTGTGGGTTTTTTTAATAGGGAAACTGTGTCACTCCGTCCTTTCAAAGGTAGAACACCCCCTATAAAGCAGATATTTTTTTTGATGTAACTGACAAAAATCTAACAATAACATGGAGTTTTAAAAGTGACATTTTGACTCTAAGGGAGGAATTATTTGCAATTTGTTTTGAACAGAAGCTTAGTTCGTGTCAGTGGTGAACCTCCAGACAATCATTAGTTTAAACTGCCTGCTATGTGTTTAAAAATTTCAGTCAATTTAGAGCTGATCTGAATTGCAAATGTGATGGTAATAAGCCATTAGGGAACTGCATATCTCTTTTTTGCACTTACAACCCTCTGCTTTAAGGAGCTCCAACTACACTGAAATATGAAAATATCATTTTAATCATGCGCATTGTCGACAAACATAGAAATGCTGGAGACTCAGAAGTGGGAAAGTGGCATTCGGAGGCTAAACACGGGAAGCTGTGACAAGAATGAAGAAACACATATAACATTTACTTTAAATTATATACAGTAGTAAGATTTTCCAAAAACAAATATTCAGTTTTGTTTGTAATGCAACTTGAATCTCCAAGCCCAACATCTGGATAAAATTTATTTTCTTTGGATTTTAGAATTAGACTTAGCCCAAACCCTTTATGAGGCCACTTGGGAAATCAAGAGAACTGCTTCTATGGTCAGATTTCAGCTTGCAGTACAAATAATGAGTTTTTAAGGGTGCTCATCAATTAAAACTCTTATTTAAATAGCCTATTTCGGTTCTCTAGAATACTGTGTATTTTTGTAGTCTCAGAACCATCAGTGTCAAGAAGTATTTTATTTTCTCAAAGGAGTTTCAGTTCAGAAGCTTAGACAGTAGCACAGAAATTCATCATGATGATGCAAAAATCTCACCCCATCATTAGATTTCTCCATCATCAGCTATATACTTAATTGAATAAAAGAGAAGGAAATTGAGAACAAAAAGAGGTGAGCTTTCCGTATTTTCAGTGGATAAGGTACATTTTCTTGATTCTCAGATACTATTTTTTGTAAGCCATTTGATTTCAAAGCTAAGCAAAACCATTGCAGGAAAGGGCCGACAACCCGACCAGCTGGTCAACTAGCCATATCAAATCATTTAGTATTTGTCTTTTCATTTCTGTACCTCACACATCTCTTCCCTTTTGAATTCACTAAAGTTTGGTACTTGGCTTTGTTTCAGCTGTATGAATAGAACCCCAGAAAGTTCCCTTTCTCCCACTTGACAGAATCCTTGGGAAATATGGAAACTTATGAGTAATGCATTCATGACATGTTTTCTCTCAACAAATTAAATATTTGCTAAGATAAAGATAAAGTGTAACATCATTGGTAAATATAGCACAAAATGATAGAATTTGAGTCCCAGAGGAAAATCTTAGTTAGAATTTAACTTAGTCATCCATGAGGTCAGGGCTCTGGCCAATCCCAATGTTTGTTTATTTCCTTGAGAATGAAAGATAAGGGCACGAACTCTGTGATGTCAGTTATATTGGTGAAAAGAGAACCTCTCAAGTGTCAGCTTTTAGGCTGTGTCTGGACTCCAAGAAATAGAAAAATAAAATTTTAAAAAGAAAGAAATTCTCAAAAATAGCAGCCCATCTTTTTCATGCTGCATTGCTTCACTTGATTTTAAATGATTTATTTCCAAACTATGATTATAACAGGGAGAGTCTCTAGCTATGTCTAAGCCAGAAATATGAAGTAGAAATGGAGCCAATCATACATATGAATGAGGAAGGTAAAGCCTGTATAAGGAAAAGGGGCTTTTCCTCCACCTCAAGCATCTTCCCTTTCTTTATTCATCCATTCATTCACTCAACAAATAATTGCTGAGCCTTCTCTGTGTGCACAGAATTGTGGTAGGCACTGCAGAGACACAAGGATGAATTAGAATATTGATCCTGCACACCAGGAATTGACTAAGAGAAACAAAGCCTTTCCGTTACTAAATATATGTAAGATAGGGAAGTGGGAAGTGCCAAAAGAGGCACAGAAAGGTGCTAGGAAGTAGGTGTTAGTGGGCCAAGGTATTGGCGATGTTAAGAGCTACAGCTATGGAATCAGAAAGAACAAGATCCAATTGTTCTCTGGACTTGAATAATATTGAGCAACTTGCACAACCATCCTATGTCTCAGACTGCCCATCTAAAAAATAAGAATTACTCAACAGATTTTATATATTTCCCCAGTCAGCACCCTGTCTTCTCCATAAAGCTGTTTTAAATCTTCTCAACTCTCTTGAAACCTCTAACTTACTATGCTTCCCCTCCCTCACAGTAGATGACCTCAATTCCCATCCTCCAGAGGAAATGGAATCCATCCGCTAAAAACCCACTCAACTTCCTGCCACCAGCCTACACACCTAACAGAATCCCAAATCATCCCTCACTGTCAGAGACTCACTTTATTAATTACTTCTCTGCTCTTGTCCTGCAAAGTCAAATGCTCCTCTTTGCTGCCTAGGGCTCATCAGCATTTAGAATTGTACCAGTCTTTACTATTTTAAAAACAACAAAAACGAAAACTACCCTCAATACTCCTCAATAATCTCTCTCACTTTCTATACATCCTGTGCTCTCTGCTCTGTCCTCTGTGGTTACCACTAGTCACTTGTAGCCATTTACATGTAAATTAATTAAAATTTTAAAAAATTTAAAACTCAATTCCTCAGCAGTAATAGCCACATCTCAAATGGCTAATGGCAATCATAGAAGATGGCACAGGGCCAGACTGCAAACCCAGGAAATACGGAGCCAGAGTCTGCAATTTCTATCTCCTCTACTATATTGCGTATCTGCTGTGTACTGGGCATTGACGTGTGTGTGTGTGTGTGTGTGTGTGTGTGTGTGTGTGTGTGTGTATTGAGACCTGAAAGACAGCATGTATTTAACGCATATACATTGAATACTGTCTATCCATTTGATCTTCATAGTCCTTTGCAGTGAGCATCATTATGCCACAATGTAGATCAGGATAAGAGGCTATGTCTTGCCCAGAGCCCCACAGTGTCTGTGCTGGAGTCCAAGTCTTCGGCAGTATGTACAAACAAATCATAATATTCTCTGAATATCTCAATCCACTTCTCAACATTTGAAATATATCTATGTTCATGCTCACTTTTAATAAAATCAAATGGATATTAAATTTGAGGAGCAAAACTTTAAGAAAATAAAGTTCCACAAAATAAAACTAAATTAAACCTCTCCATTCCACAAAATAAAACTAAATTAAACAGCAACTAAAGTCCCAGACAATTGCTAACTTAGATGCAAATCAATCAAATGTGAATGAAGAATTTCTGTGTCCAGCTTGCCCCAGCTCATAAAGCCTGGCCAATAGTTTTTGAGCCTGGTACCTGGAGGCTCCCCGCTGTTTCTGTGGCCATGCGGAGTGCTCACAGCAAATCCAAGCCCAATCTGCAATGTTCAGTGCTGCAGCATTCCCAAGACCTCAGCTTCTGCATGAATCTGCACACAAAGGGTATTTTGCACAGGAAGCATACAGCTTCAGGTTCATTCTAAGAACATTAAAAGTAATGTTCAGTCTGTGAGGTCTCTGAGCCCATTTTTGTCCAGGGTAGCAAGAAGTCCGATCTTCCTTTGTCTAGTGTTTCCCTCCATAGTTTGAGGATTTCTAGGGTCACTAACAATGACCCTTTTGGAGACATATTTGTTGCCCCTGCCCAGAGTGTAGGTAGAGGCTTAGGGTGTCTCTCAAGCCCAATCTCAGAAACCGTGGAGTTCAAGCGAGCAAGCTCACTGCCTTGGTTGTCTCCAGCTGGGTTTCACGGTAACCTACAAAGCAGTCTTTTTGCCATTACCAGAATCTCAACACCCCACAGTGGGGCCAAACTTAGATGTGTATCTCTAAAGCCAAAAGCTCTACAACCTACAACAACCAAAAAAAGTTTTAATTAAATTAATTGTAAAGATATATCCAGCTTGGGTTAGTGTAGCCAGAAATTTGCTTTTTTATCCCGTGACCACATTTCTGCCCCATCTGTCCCGTGGTTTACATTTTTTACCCTTCTCCAATCTACAGACACACACACCTATTGAAGAAGCTGCTCCTCCCAGTCCTAGAATCTGACTTATATTTTACCCCAGGATGAAACACCTCCATGACTGTGGGCAATGGGACTCTTAAATTATAGTCTACAGAGACAATCATGCACATAATAAAATAATATAAATTTGGCATTAAAAAATTGATCTACCTCATAACCATTAGGATGGCTACTATTAAAAAAAGAAAAATAGAAAATAACAAGTATTGATGTAGATGTGGAAATATTGGAACTCTTGTTCATTGTTAGTGTGAATGTAAAATGGTACAACCACTACAGAAAACATATGGTATTTCTTCAAAAAATTAGAAGTAGAACTACAACATGATCCAAGTATTTCACTTCTGGGTATACACACAAAAGAATTAAAAGCAGGGGGAGGCTGAGGCGGGCAGATCACAAGGTCAGGAGATTGACACCATCCTGGTTAACACGGTGAAACCCCATCTCTACTAAAAATACAAAAAAAAAAAAAAAAATTAGCCAGGCACGGTGGCGGGCGCCTGTAGTCCCAGCTACTCAGGAGACTGAGACAGGAGAATGGCACGAACCTGGGAGGCAGAGCTTGCAGTGAGCCGAGATCGCGCCACTGCACTCCAGCCTGGGCGACAGAGCGAGACTCCATCTCAAAAAAAAAAAAAAGAATTAAAAGCAGGGTCTCAGAAAACTATTTGTACACTCATGTTCATAGCAGCGTTATTCCCAATAGGGAAGAGGTAGAAGCAACCTAAGTGTCCATCCATGGATAAATGAAACGTGGTATCTATGTACAATGGAAAATTATTTGGCCTTAAAAAGGAGGGCAGTTCTGACACATGCTGCAACATGGATAGACCTTGCAGTTATGATGCTAAGTGAAATAAAACCAGTCCCCAAAGGACAAATATTGTATAACTCCACTGATACAAGGCAGCTAGAGCCATCAAATTCAGAGACAGAAAGTGGAAAGATGGTTTCCAGGGGCTGTGGAAGAGGGACATGGAGAGGTATTTTAAATCAGTACAGAGTTTCAGTTATAAGATGAAAAGAATTCTGAAAATACATGGTGGTGATACAATATGAATATACTTAATGTGTACTTAATGCCACCGAACTGTACACCTAAAAATAGTGAAGATCATAAATTGTGTGTACTTCATCATAATTTATATACATGAATATATCCATAAATTACTACATATATTTACTTATAAATTTACATACCTAGAGAGTACATATATATACATTCATATGCATGTATACAGAGAGAGAGAGTTCTTAGTGTATGCCCAGCAGTGGACTAAGTATTTCACTGCACATAATCCCCACAACATCCCCAAGTAACACTACTACTACCACCATTTTACAGAGGTGGAAACCGAAGCGTTGATTGACTAAATGATTTGTTTAAGGCTACGCAAATAGTAAGTGTCATCCCCTGGATGCAAGCCAAGGTCCCCTTGCACTAGAGCTCACAATATTCACCCTTCTGTTCTATCATTCCATGCCCTGAATTGTTTATTGCTATGCAATGACATCTTGTTACACTGAGCAAACCAAGACTTTTAGTCAATCACGTTCTCTATGGTTGGTCTCTAATTCTGGATTTGTAGTAGGGAATTTAGAATGATCATTTTCTGTCTCTTAAAGAGCCTATATTTTGTGGTTCATGGCATTCAGTTTCTTTTTTTTTTTTTTCTTCCTTTTTTAAAATTTTTGTTTTTCATTTCAATAGGTTTTTGAGGAATAGGTGGTGTCTAGTTACATGAATAAGTTTTTTAGAGGTGATTTCTGAGATTTTTGGTGCACCCATCACCAGAGCAGTGTACACGGCACCCAGTGTATAGTCTTTTATCCCTCACTGCCCCCTACCCTTTCTCCTGAGTCCCTGAAGTCCAATGTATCATTTTGATGCCTTTCAATCCTCATGGCTTAGCACTAACATATGAGTGAGAACACACGATGCTTGGTTTTTCCGTTCCTGAATTACTTCACTTAGAATAATAGTCTCCAATTGCATCCAGATTGCTGCAAATGCCATCATTTTGTTCCTTTTCATGGCTGAGTAGTATTCCATGGTGTGTGTGTGTGTGTGTGTGTGTATGTGTATACATATACATATAACATATATATACACACACACATATATATAACATATATATACACACACATATATATATATATTACATTTCTTTATCTACTCATTGATTAATGGGCATTTAGGCTGGGTCCATATTTTTGCAATTGCAAATTGTGCTCCTATAAACATGTGTGTGCAAATGTCTTTTTCGTATAATGACTTCTTTTCCTCTGGGTGGATACCTAGTAATGGGATTGCTGGATCAAATGGTAGATCTACTTTTAGTTCTTGAAGGAATCTCCATGCTGTTTTCCATAGTGGTTGTACTAGTTTACATTCCCACCAACAGTGTAAAAGTGTCCCCTTTTCACCACATCCATACCAACCTCTATTATTTTTTATTTTTTGATTATGGCTATTCTTGAAGGAGAGAGGTGGTATTGCATTGTGGTTTTGATTTGCATTTCTATGATCATTAGTAATGTTGATCATTTTTCCTTCTGCTTGTTGGTCATTTGTAGATCTTCTTTGAATAATTGTCTATTCATGTCCGTAGCCCACTATTTGATGGGTTTTTTTTTTTCTTGCCGATTTAAGATCTCTGTAGATTCTGGGTATAGTTGAGATTGTGAAGATTTTCTGTCATTCTGTGGGTTGTCTATGTACTCTATGCAAAAAAAATAATATTCAGCAGAATAAACAGACAACCCATAGAGTGGGAGAAAATCCCACAGAGTACTTTAATTAAGTCCCATCTGTTTATCTTTGTTTTTGTTGCATTGTTTTTGGGTCCTTGGTCATGAAGTCTTTGCCTAAGCCAATATCTAGAAAGGTTTTTTTGATGTTATCTTCTAGAACCTTTATGGTTTCAGGTCTTAGATTTAAGTTTCTGATTCATCTTGAGCTGATTTTTTGTATAGGGTGAGAGATGAGGATCCAGTACCATTCTTCTACATGTGGCTTGCCAATTATCCCAGCACCATTTTTTGAGTAGGTCCTTTCCCCACTTTATGTTTTTGTTTGCTTTGCCAAAGATCAGTTGGCTGTAAGAATTTGACTTTATTTCTGGGTTCTCTATTCTGTTCCATTGGTCTATGTGCCTATTTTTATACCAGTACCATGCTGTTTTGGTGACTATGGCCTTATAGTTTAAAGTCGGTAATGTGATACCTCCATATTTGTTCTTTTTGCTTAGTCTCGCTTTCACTATGTGGGCTCTTTTGTGGTTTCATATGAATTTTAGGGTTGTTTTTTTCTAGTTCTGTAAAGAATGATGGTGGCATTTTGATGGGAATTGCATTGAATGTGTAGATCGCTTTTGGCTGTGTGGGAATTTTCACAGTATTGATTCTACCCATCCATGAGCATGAGATATGTTTCTATTTGTTTGTGCCATTTATGATTTCTTTCATCAATGTTTTGTGGTTTTCCTTGTAGAGGTCTTTCATGTTCTTTGTTAGGTATATTTCTAAGTTTTTGTTGTTTTTGTTTTGTTTAGTTTGCAGCTATTGTGAAAGGGGTTGAATTCTTGATTTGATTCTCTGCTTGGTCACTGTTGCTGTATAGCAGAGCTAATGTGTACATTAATTTTGTATAATGAAAGTTTGCTGAATTAATTTACCAGTTCTAGGAGCTTTTTGGAGGAGTCTTCAGGGTTTTCTAGGTATATAATCATATCATCAGCAAACAGCAACAGTTTGACTTCCTCTTTACCTATTTGGATGCACTTTATTTCTTTTGTCTGATCGCTGTGGCTTGAACTTCTAATACTATGCTGAATAGAAGTGGTGAAAGAGGGCATCCTTGTCTTGTTCCTGTTCTCAGGGGAAATGCTTTCAACTTTTCCTCATTCAGTATAATATTGGCTGTGGGTTTGTCATAAGCAGTTTTCATTACCTTAAGTTATGTCCCTTCTATGCTGATTTTGCTGAGGATTTTAATCATAAAGGATGCTGGATTTTGTCAAATGTTTTTTCTGCATCAATTAAGATAATCATGTGATTTGTTTTTAATTCTGTTTATGTAGTGTATCACATTTATTGACTTAGTATATTAAACTATCCCTGCATCCCTGGTATGAAACCCACTTGATCATGGTGGATTATGTATTTGATATGTTGTTGGATTCAGTTCACTAGTATTTTGTTGAGGATTTTTGCAACTATGTTCATCAGGAATATTGGTCTGTAGTTTTCTTTTTTTGTTATGTCCTTCCCTGGTTTTGGTATTAAGGTGATACTGGCTTCGTAGAATGATTTAGGGAAATTTTCTTCTCTCTATCTTTTGGAGTAATGTCAATAGGATTGGTGCCAATTTTTCTTTGAATGTCTGATCAAATTTAGCTGTGAATCCATCTCGTTCTGGACATTTTTGTTGGCAATCTTTTTTATAACCATTTCAGTCTTGCCACTTGTTATGGGTCTGTTCTGAGATTCTATGTCTTCCTAGTTTAATCTAGGAGGCCTGTACATTTCCAGGAATTTATCCATCTCCTCTAGATTTACTAGCTTATGTGCCTAAAGGTTTTCATAGCAGCCTTGAATAATCTTTTGTATTTTGTGGCATCAGTTGTAATATCTCCCATTTCATTTCTAATTGAGCTTGTTTGGATCTTCTTTCTTCTTTTCTTGGTTAATCTCGCAAATGGTCAATTTTATTTATCTTTGCAAAGAACCAGCTTTTTGTTTCATTTATCTTTTGTATTTTGTTTGTTTGTTTCAATTTTATTTAGTTCTACTTTGATCTTCGTTATTTATTGGGTTTGGGTTTGGATTGTTCTTGTTTCTCCACTTCCATGAGGTGTGACCTTAGATTGTTTATTTGTGCTCTTTCGGACTTTTTGGTGTAAGCATTTAATGCTATGAAACTTTCCTCTTAGTACTGCTTTTGCTGTATCCCAGATGTTTTGATAGTTTATGTCACTATTATCATTCATTACAAAGAATTTTTTAATTTCCATCTTGATTTCATTGTTGACCCAATGATCATTCAGAAGCAGGTTATTTAATTTCCATGTATTTGCATGGTTTTGAGGGTTCTTTTTGGAGTTGATTTCCAATTTTATTCCACTGTGGTCTAAGAGAGTATTTGATATAATAATTTTGATGTTCTTAAATTTACTGAGACTTGTTTTGTGGCCTATCATATGGTCTGTCTTGGAGAATGTTCCATGTGCTGATGAATAGAATGAATATTCTGCAGTTGTTGGGTAGAATGGTTGGTAAATATCTGTAAAGTCCATTTGTTCTAGGGTATAGTTTAAGTCCATTGTTTCTTTGTTAATTTTCTGTCTTAATGACCTGTCCAGGGCTCTCAGTGGAGTATAAAAGTCCCCCACTATTATTGTGCTGCTGTCTGTCTCATTTCTTAGGTCTAGTAGTAATTGTTTTATAAATTTAGGAGCTCCAGTATTAGGTGCATATATATTTAAAATTGTGATATTTTCCTGTTGGACTAGTTATTTTATCATTGTATACTGTTCCTCTCTGTCTTTTTTAACTGCTGTTGCTTTAAAGTTTGTTTTGTCTGATATAAGGATAGTTACTCCTTGTTGCTTTTGGTGTCTATTTGCATGGAATATTTTTCCACCCCTTTATATTAAGTTTATGTGAGTCTTTATGTGTTAGGTGAATCTCCTGAAGACAGAAGGAACTTGGTTGGTCAATTCTTACCTATTCTGCATTTTTTAAGTGAAGCATTTAGGCCATTTACTTTCAGTGTGAGTATTGAAATGTGAGTTACTATTCTATTCATTGTACTATTTGTAGCCTGACTACCTTGGCTTTTTTTCATTGTGTTATTGTTATACAGGTCCTGTGAGATTTATGCTTTAAGGAGGTTCTATTTTGGTATATTTTGAGGATTTTCTTTTTGGTTATTATGTATTCATAGTTACCACTTATTGAGGATATACTGTATGTTAGGTTTGCTTTAGTTTCTTTGCATATTTTCTGCAATACCTACAACATTACTACATGATAGCATCCTTATTATCATTTATAAAATCAAGGCTCTGAGGCTTTAAAGTTAAGTGACTGGATTACACAACTAGTAAAACTGGAAGTAGAACCTCAATTTGTTGAAATCCAAAATGTGCTTCACTAAGTCATACTCTCCTCTATTGCTCAACAATCAATGGACACATGAGCAACTTAGTTTCTCAATCTTTAATTTGGCCTTGGCTTAAATATCCTTTCATAGGATTGTTACCAATATTAACAGTCTGGTTATCTTTAAGACAATATATATGCTCTTAAAATAGTCTTTCAAAGTAAATATTTTCATCAGTACTCTTACCAGTAGGGTTAGGAGGTTGGACTAATGAACTCTCAGTTCTGACATTTTCTAAATTGTAATTCTATTATACAACTGCATTAAGACATTAAGACAAGAAGACACATGAGAAATATTGAGAAGCATAATTCAGAGAAGTAATAAGTTTCCTTACAAGTTTAATGTCTTACTACAGCCTAATAGGTCTTGCCTTAGAAGTTCAGCCTCTTAATATTACTTTTCACATAACATACTCTTGACAGCATTTATTATTAATGATCATCTATGAGTTATGAAGGACAAAATCATGTGAATGGAATCTAAAAGTCAAACAACCGTCTCTCAGAAGCAATTGAACCTTATCCAACTGCAGCATAATTTTGGGAATGAGCTAAAGAGTAGCACTAAAGAAAATGCTTTGCTTGGGGTAGTGATTTAATCTCTAAAGAGTGCCACCAGAAATATAAATGGAGGAGGAGAGAGGAAAAAGTGGTCACGGTATTAAGAAACATCCATGGTCAGTCCCACAATAGGTCAGTTGTATGTGCAACCCTGAACTTTAAATCACATGGATTCTGAAGGCTTGGACGCAGATACATTACTTCATTCGACACTCCCTGGCTCCTCGGTATTGGCAAATTCAGATTTGTAAAGGGTCAAATGTGTTGAACTCCTGTCAAACTTTCCAGGGTGGGTTAAAGTCAGTAATTTTCTTCTTAATCCTGAGGCCACAGTGTGTTCAAGTTAGAAATCTACTCCATATGTTCATGATATTATTTCACAGAAGCTCCTAAAAGATTTCTTCATGAGAACTCTGTGAGGTTTCCAAACATCCTTGGCCTCTTAAGATTGGTTTAACTTCAACATTAGAAATAAAAACATCATTAGTTAAAATCGGTATCTCTTATTGAGACTCTAGTATATGCAAAGCACTTTTTCATGCATTATCTCATTGAATTCTCACAACCAGCCAGCGAATGGGATGGAAGCATCTCCTTTTTCAGATACGAAGGCACAGATGGATAAACAGCTCCTCAAATGTGTCCAGCTGGCTTATGGCCTCTGCTGAGGGCTGAACCTTAAGTCTATCTGGCTCCAAAGCTCATATCCTTTTACTACATCACACTGTTTCTAAAGCTGGTTTCTTTTTAGATTAGAAAATGATAGGTATTCTCTTGAAATATGGGATATGCCCTTGTTTAGAAGAAAATGAAGCCCAGCAATATGTTCTCTGTTACCTAGCCCCTTCCTTCCCCAGCTGACCTGCTGGCCACAGTGATATTGTAATGTTATTATCCTCTATAGAAAGGGTTCTTTGTTTGGGTCTTTTAAAACTGCAAACTAGTCATTCTGGAAAAAAAAAAAAAAAGGCAAGCAACTTGAATTTGTACCCGTAAGTTTGTTTGCATGTCCATTACTCATGTCCCTTTTCTTTAAACTGAACTTGTCAAACTGTTTTTGCAAGTGTTCAAAATGTTGCCACCAATTTAATCCTCTCTAGAATAAAAATTCTAAATGGTTTTGTAGAGAACTGGAAAGTGCTAGTTTTGCTAACATTTGGAGAATTTGAAATTAAAATGGAAAGATGTTAAATGATCAAAAAGGCAAGAGAAAAGTCACCAGAGCCAAGATTACGTGCCCTGACTCACCAGCTCCATGGTTGCGTTCTCACTGAAGTGTCTGGTATCTTATACCTTAAGAAAATGCAAATATGACTTATTCTTGCAAGATGCTAACAAAGTCAACTTTAAATCTAATAAAATAAAAAATCTCCAGCGAATTCTCAAGTAGAAGAATTAAAAATAGGAAAACAAAAAGTCTAAAAGACGCATAAAACATTTTTTATGCCATCCACTCTGTGCCAGAATCCTGCCAGGTATTTTAACCTAGTACCTTTTTCTCATTGTGACCCAACAAAGTAGGTTTTATTCTTATTTCATAAATGAGGCATCTGAGTTCTTCATCTCTGAGGTCATAAATCTTGTCCAAGGTCACACAAGAAGTAAATAGAAAACCGAGTATCAAAACTAAGTTCTAACTCCAAAACTCATTCCTTTTTCATTTTATTAAACTGTTGGCCTTGAATTTTAAAATACATGAAATAGTCACTAAACTATGTTTTCATTGACTAATAACTATTATGGGAGAATTCTTGTAGAGTAATTCATAAAGCAGTAGAACTTGCCAAGTAAACACATTTTTAATGATGATGACCAAAGCATACTCATACAGTCATTTAAACAGGTGAGGTGATCATTATATTGCTCGCCTGTTTAAACAAGATTTTCATTCATTTAAGAAATATAACATGGCATGATGCATGTTTGGAAGAGATAAGATATGCCTCTGAGCCACCATCTGAGGGGGTGAAGGCAGAGACCCATGATGTGAGAGGAAAGACAGTGATGCAAAATGTATTTTATCTCAAAGAAGCATATGCCTTGAGGTCTTTTCATTGAAAGCATTAAAGTCCAAGGGAAGAAGAAAAACTACAGAGGCTTTTCTTATTTTCCTCATCAACATGAAATGATTTATCTTACTTGCCTTATGTTTTATGCCATAAATAGAAAATGTTGATAGAATAACTGTGCAAACACTTCCAAATTACTATTCCAAATAAGTTAGGAAAATATTATCTATTGAATCACTCTGATGCCATTAATATTGAAATGAGTAACATCACACAGTTCTTCCGAATCAGTGATCATTTAAGTAAAATACACTGACACAGGATTTTGCATTTTTCCTCTGTAAGAAAGAAGCATCAGTGGAAAGCAATAGAGGAACATAAACAAAACAGACCGTGTTAAGAAAATAAGTGGTCCCAGAATCTGTGTGAGAAATCTCAGACTCACACTCTTGGCACCATTCCCCCTTGTGCCTCTTTGGAAGCTCTAGCTCCTCCAGATCTTGGCTGTTACTTTTTCCAAAAGACACAACTCATCTGACTTGATGCGAAAACCCACCCTTGGGTCATTATCACCAGGTATTGGCAAATGCAGAGAAAACCCTATGCTTCCAAATCCCGGATTCTCTCATTCCCTTGGAATGTGCCACTTTCCAGGAAGTGTTCAGGTCCCTTACGTCAGTAAGCTCCTCATCAGGACTCTCAGCCCTACCCCATGCAAGTTTGCTGCACCTCTCTGAATCTGAAAGCAGGTTAGCACAGCCTGATCTTTCCCAAGTATGGAGAATTAAACCACAGGCTCTATTTCAGTGAGTCATCACTCCTCTTCTTGTCTATTCTATGTCTAGGAAGATTTGTTTGCTCTTGTTACTCACCAGTCTTGTACCACCAGACAGCTTGGCTGCCTCTCAGTTATTTCATCTGTTCAACTAGCGTTTGGTCATCCCCCTCATCGTGATGTGCAGCAGATGGCTTGGGTTGTCCTCCTTCCTGCCCAGCAGAGTTGTGTTACAATAAGCATGACTTCAGTGCCTGTCAGCTAGCAGTGCTCCAAGCCACCACTTGCAAACTCCCTTCAGGCAATTTAATGAGGATGTTTAAGTGGTTATCTCAGTCCATTTTCTGTTGCTTATGGCAGAATACTTGAAACTAGGTAATTTATAAAGAAAGGAAGTTTATTTCTTAAATTTTGGAGGCTGAGAAGTCCAAGGTTAAGGAATTACATTTGATGAGGGCCTTCTTGCTGGTGGGGACTCTGCAGACACCCAAGTTGATTCAGGGCATCACATGGTAAGGGGGCTGAGTGTTCTCGCTCAGATTTCTCTTCCTCTCTTACAAAGCCACCAGTCCCATTCCCATGATAACCCACTAATCCATTAGCTTATCAATCTATGAATGGATTAATCCTGCCCTCATGACCCAATTGTCCCTTAAGGACTCCACTTCTCAATACTGCCATATTGGGGATTACATTTCAACATGAGTTTTGGAGGGGACATTAAAACCATAGCAGTTGTGCTACAACAACTGACTGTGAAACTCAGGAGTATAGTCTCTGGCATATAACAGTCTGAGACAGTTACACTGCCATCTTCCTCTTGACTTAACTTTGGTCTGAGATTCAACTTGGCATGCCCCATAGGCTGGTATCCCATAAAACATGCTACATTTTTTAATGCAGTTTTCTACTCTATGCCAACCAAATGCCATGCTATTCATACAAATTTAATTTAAAACAATCTGTATTAGTCCATTTTCATGCTGCCAATAAAGACATACCTGAGACTGGGCAATTTACAAAAGAAAGAGGTTTATTGGACTTACAGTTCCACGTGGCTTGGGAGACCTCACAATCATGGTGGAAGTTGAAAGACACATCTCACATGGCAGCAGACAAGAGAAGAGAATGAGAGCCAAGCAAAACGGGTTTCACCATATCAGACCATCAGATCTCATGAGACTTATTCACTACCGGGAGAACAGTATGGGGGAACTGCCCCCATGATTCAATTATCTCCCACCAGGTCTCTCTCACAACACATGGGAATTATGGGAGTACAATTCAAGATGAGATTTGGGTGGGGACACAGAGCCAAACCATATCACTAAGCAAAATCATTTATTCTTTCAAATATGCTTCTAATATCACACATCAACTTACAGCAAGAAAACCTACCATATGGCTAGGATAATTGTTGGGAAAAACATTGAAAGACATTGTTTTATTCTACCAATCTAAACTTGTGTTACTCACCACTGGGAGTATATTAGAATCCCCTATGGGACTTAAAAAAATTAGAGATGCCTTAACTCCTGATTGCTCATTTCCCCCTCAAAAGATCAAGCTGCCATTCAAGCTTTTTCCATGTAGCGCAATATTGTAAGGCTAATTCTGAGGCTCTCATAGAAATGTGGCTAACTAATGAATACCTTGAGCATCTCCATTTTACAGTGAGAAATATTACTGTAGCCATGAAATGTGTTCATATTCCAACCAGAGTCTGCCCTTCCCACTGGGGCCGAGGCTAAGAATTCCAGCTGGTAAATGGATACATAGAATAAACATCCATGTAAATAATAAGGAGATTGCAATTAGGATCTGCTTTTAACACTTATACCTTTCCGTGATCGTCTGGTTAAACCATTCATCTTTTTTTAAAATAAAAGTGTTATTCTCTTACAAGTCATTGCCTGAGTTATCCTGGATGCTCAGGTTACAAGAATAGATACATTCAGGCTATCTCAAATGTTAAATAAACATTGTAGGCCTATGAGAAAGGAAAGAAACTTCAAAAGTAACTCTGCAATAGATACCAAAGATCGAAAGCAGAATGTTCTTTGTAACTTTTTTAGGGTAGAATAGATGGTTCCTAGAGAGCAACTCTAGAATTCATCTCCTTAGCAAAGCATGGCATTGTGATCTACACAGGAAAACTCTAAATGCTTCAAGTAGAAGGAATTTCATGTAGGAATTGGTTTCACAAGTGGTGAAAAGGTGAGAAGATCAACAGGCACTGGTGGGTCCCATTAAAATCAACAATAATCTGCTGTCACCCCAAGAGCTGGAAAGACAAAGAGAGAAGGTGGTGTTACAAGAAACCACAAAGCATGGCCACCTGGGGGAAAGAGAACCGTGGTCGGCCTGCCTGGTGGGAGGTTGCACTATCAAATGAGGTGCTTTCAGGCAGGAGCTGCAATCATAAAGGTTAGATAGCCTCTGTCAGAGACACCAACCGAGTCAGGAAGAGAGGGAAAAATATGCCGGCTTTTCCCTTCTTCCTGCAGCCACATCTCCTACCAGTGCCTTCCATCAGCTTAACATAACCAGGAGTTAGTGATAGACATCAGTGCTGGAGAAATATAGAGAATTAACCTGAGGGCAAAGAGGCAAATTTCAGCACAGAAGGTATCTGTGGCTCCCAGCTCTATCACTTCACCGTCCTGATGATTCAGCATCTCAGTCTCTGTTTTACATGTTATGAATTCAAACGCACAAAAAGAAAGGGTATGTTTGGGTTGATTAGCCCTGCTCAATCTAAAGCAGTGTTATTAGGTACAGTTCTGTAGCAATACAGTTCCTATAAAACTCCTTTTCATTGAGCCACTTATCCAACCAGTTATAGAGTTCTTGACATATCACTTGGTGTAAAGCAAGACAACTACCACACAATATTCTCGGGAAGGGGACATGTTACATCTAGGAAGTACTTGGAGGTTTTTGAGAAATCATCAGTGTTATGAGCTGAATTTGTGCCTTTCTCCCAAATTCATATGTTGAAGCCCTACCCCCCAGCTGCTTAGAATGTAGCTGTATTTGGAAACAGGATCTTTAAGAAGGTCATTAAGTTAACATGAGGTCATATGGGTGAGCCTTAATCCCATATAACCAGTGTCATATGGGAAAGACTAGGACACAGACACAGAAGGAAGAGCATGTGAAGACAGAGGGAGAAGACAGACATATGCAAGCCAAGGAGAGAGGCCTCAGGAGAAACCAACCCTGTTGACACCTTGATCTGGGATTCCTAGCTTCCAGAATTGTAAGAAAGTTAATTTTTATTGGCTGGGCACAGTGGCTCATGCCTATAATCCCGGCACTTTGGGTGGCCAAGGTGGGTGGATCATGAGGTCAGGAGATCGAGCCCATCCTGGCCAACATGGTGAAACCCCATCTCTACTAAAAATACAAAAATTAGCTGGGCATGGTGGGGTGCACCTGTAGTCCCAGCTACTCAGGAGGCTGAGGTAGGAGAATCACTTGAACCCAGGAGGCAGAGTTTGCAGTGAGCAGAGATCGCACCAGTGCACTCCAGCCTGGCAACAGAGCAAGACTTTGTCTCAAAAAAAAAAAAAAAAAAAATTAATTTTTGTTGTTTGAATCACTCAGTTGGTGGTACTTTATTATGGCAGCCCTAGTAACCTAATACAGTTGGCATATTAGGCATTTAAGAAGGTCATTAAGTTAACATGAGGTCATATGGGTGAGCCTTAATCCCATATAACCCAAAAACATCTATACTGTTTGTATAGATCAGCAGTATTTTGAAGGTCAATGATGTGTACAGTATATTTAGTGATGATTACTTCGGTCACCAGTTCTCTTTAACATTGGTCTTTGTGTTAGTCAGCAAGGGCTGCCATAACGAAATACCACAGACCAAGTGACTTAAACAATAGAAATTTATTTCTTCACAGTTCTGGAGGCTGGAAGTCCAGATTAAGTTGTCAGTCAGTTCAGTTTCTCCTGAGGTCTCTCGCAGTTTGCAGACGACTGCTTTCTTACTGTGTCTTCATGGAGCCTTCGCTCTGGGCAAGCTCATCCCTAATGTCTCTTCCTCTTTTTATAACGATACCAGTCATATTGGATTAGGGCCCACTCGTCTGACCTCATCTCAACTTAATTACCTTTTCAAAGGCCCTATCTCCAAATACAGTCTCATTGCGGGTTAGGACTTCAGCACATGAATTTTGAGGGAATATTACTCAATCCTTAACAGTGTTCAAATTCTACTTTTAATTGTAGCTATTAAAAGTGTTCACATCTGGGCAGCAAAGATCTGGTCTGGAGACCCAGCTAGGACATCCCTTCTGAGTGTCATCAAGTTGATCACAAATTCTGATAGTCTTTAGTTTTCTAAAATGGGAATCCAAACCCTTATCTCACCAGGTCATTGTGGAAATATAATTAGACTGTTGAGGAGAGTATTTCGTGAACTATGAATGATAAAGTTTCATCATCGATATCCTCATGAGAATCCGTGTACCTCTCAATGTCTACTTCTATCTGGAAGGTCATCCTCCACATAATCACCAGGTCCAGCCTATTCTTCCCCCCACTGACACATTGCCTAGGTTCTGTTTCCCACTGGGCCTGGGTTTGGCTGGATCTTGCTTCCTACATCATTTCCAAGATCATGACTATTTACAGTTTCCTCACCTATAAATGGGATAATATTATCTGTTTCACAGGTGTTTTGAGGATTACATGATTCAATAGCTGTGAAACACTTAAGACAGTGTTAACATATATTAGGCACTGTATAATTGCTGTTAACATCACCATCACTATTACTAGAATTGCAGATAACTTTTTATGTAAGTGATGATGTTGTTACCCTATTTGATTCCCCTTTATCAGGCTCATGGACCCACTGCCCAGCTGCAGCAGGTGTAGGTTGTCTCAGGTTCATACCTGCAACCTTTTCTAGAAGATTGCCCTTGACTGACAGGAATCGACTCCACTAAGATATCCGGAGATGCTGTGTCTCAACGCCTGGAGGCAATCCATAGCCAATGACTGACTCATACAGTCCCCTCTGTGTAGGACAATCTCCGTGGTAGGAGTCACTCTCTAGGATTCTGCGATGGGAAAAATCTGAGGCTAGATGTCTTCTGAAACCACATCTTTGCCCAGCTTCTTTCCCTGCCCCACCTTGTTTCCCTTACCCCTTGCAGGATTCTCCTGAAACTACCCCTCAGTGAATCACTTACCCAAGAATTTGCATGTCAGGCTCAGAATCTAGGGAACCCAACCTGAGAAACTCACCTTAGAATCAGACCATGTTTTATATATTTTCTTGTCTCTACGATGATATCTAACTTAATACCAGTCTCTTATTAGGCATTTAAACAAACGTTTTCTGGTTAATCAGTTGAAATAGCTTCAAAATATCTCCAGGAATAAAGACTGGTAATTTCAGTTTCAAAGACCTAGAGATCAAGAATGTAGCTGCAAAATACAGAAACTGTGCGAAGGAAAAATGTGTTCACCTACCTTAACAGCTGATGTAAATCACAGTTAGTTGGGAGCAGTGATTGGTATTAAACGTGAGTACTGCCAAAATGATAGGATCAAGTGTGTCATTTGGAAACTGCATATATACCCAGAGAAAATGTGGAGAATATTGTCATTGAACACTGTCATATGCTTTGTGGATGGATTGTGTCATCTTAGTGACAGCACACGCTGCAGAAACGGTCTCTGAGGAAGTCGGAGGACAGGTCTTTATCTCTTCAGTTCTCCTGAGATTATAGGAGCAAGTTTCAATTAAAGGCAATGAAAGAATGAGAGCATCTTACTCTACTGTGAACAACCAGAAGTTTCTACCTTAGTTCACCTTATCATATTTCACATTGACATAAAAGAAAAGTAAAATATTATTCAAAGACATAGAAAGCCATAGGCATCTACAGTTGAATCAGCCTTGCCTTTCCTCTCATGGCTTTCTCATTACAATCACATAAAGTAACACAGGAAAGAACTTTTTAAACAGCAATGCGCCATGTAATTACATGGTACTAAATGATTATCATTAATATTCTTTAAAAAATACATTTCCCCACAGGTATACATTAGGTGTTTCAGATATATTAGTCAGAATTTGTTTAGTGGCAAGTGGTAAAATCCTAACTTAAACTAGCCCTAGCTTACTAAGTACTCAATTATTGGGTACAGGGAGTTCTGACAACATCTAGCACAAGGCAGAATTCCAACTGTTAAAACTCACAGCAGAGCTGATGGGGCACAGCCCACCAGTAGGAGGAAAGGCACCAGCTGGCATGATCTATCAGGCATTTGAGAGGTACTAGGACTTCGTAACTAGGACAATGCTATCCAATGACTATTGCTAAATATTATTGATATTCTAAACCGTGGTTCTCAAACTCTGGCATGCATCAAAATTACCTGGACATTTGGCAAAACACACAGATTTCTGGGCTCCAGTGTAATGTTTCTGATCAAGAAGGTCTGAGGTAGAGCCAATGAATTTACATTTTTAACAACTTCGAGGTGATGCTGATGCTGCTGGCTCTGGGACCTTCCCTTGAAAACCACTCTTCCAGAAAAAATTAATGAAAAGGTGCAGGTGATTGAAAACCAAGTGTGGAAACCCTCTGGCTTCTGTGGTCTCTCACAGAGACTCCACTTTCTACAACAGGAGGGAAGAAAAAACTGGGCCAGGGCCTGGTTTAAGGGTGGCCAAACTCCTGCTAAGGGAAAATATTCAAACAAAGGCAGGCTGTTAGATAAACATCAGCATCTGTTTGGGAAAATTGAGATCTTTCCATTTGAAATTGTAGAACCTGGACAAAGGCACATCAAAATTTTGAACCCCAGAATGTTCTGCAACTTTGGAGCCTGCAGTAGTAGCCCATACCTCTCTAGCAGGAGCTGGAATTCCTCCCTTGTTTGAAAATAAAGGAGAGGCTTCTCTCCTGCAAGTTTCCCTGGACCCCAACCTCCAGAGCAGGATTCATGAGCATTGATCCCTAAAAATACCCAATATGCCCAAATCCATCTCAGCCTCTGCTTCTGAAAAACACAACCCATGACAGCAGCCTCTAGCTGGTGATGACTGGACCCACAAACTCCATAGCTTTAAAACCCTTGCTGTCAAAATTTTTTCCCATTTGCCTTTCAGCTTAATTTTCTCCCATTGATGATGCACTTTCTTAACCCTGTGTGTGGACAGCACAGCCATGGATGTATCAGACCTATTATACAACAGCAATTTTGTGGCACAAGAATCTAAGAGGCATCTCTTCTGATTCAGTTTGAAAAAATCCAGAGAAAAGCTCTTACTGGTCTTGTTACAGGTAGTTAGGCAGGAGTGGGGCAGGAGAGGGCTCTCCCCCGGCACCTACTAGAAATGTTGGGTGATGGTTCAGCAGTTATTGCATTGCCTCTCTAAAAATGATAATTTGGCAGCCAGGGACAGGCTCCTGATGGTCCACACCTGTTAACATTAAGCATGTTAATTGAATGCAGTCCCCAGAGAGAAGCCGTTTCTTGGGCATGCGTGTTAAGAGACAAAATGGCACAGTATGATGTTTTGGGGGACACACATGACTGGAAAAAGGAAAAAAGCCTCAGATGGGCAGTGTATAACTCCAGATACACGCTGCACACACTCAGTTCCAACAGGTAAGGAAAGCACCATGCATGCAGGAAGTCCACCCTAAGGGAAGAGTCATGGGAAAGAGGAGAGCCTATAAAGTCCTAGAATCAAGGTTAAATGCCTTTTTTTCCCCTTCTGTCTTCTCTTTTCTCTTTTTGACCTTCAGGCACTCACTTGGATCTCATCCAAGGGTTCTCTCCTTTCTTTCCTGTTCTAAAGCCTTTTAAATAAACTTCCATCCCTGTTCTGTCAAATTCTTTCTTCTGAAGAGACAAGGACTAAAGTTGCTACAGACCCATAGGAATATGCCGTCAGTAACTTGGATCTCTTCCACTGCTAGCAGTCTGGCTTGGGTTATGTGCCACAAACCTTGGGCGAATCACTCAGTGTACCCAGAGCCATGAAGAACATAATACATGATAAGAGCATCCTGGGCCAAGCCCTCACTCCTGTGGCCGGGAGCCAAGGACTATCATAAAATGGAGAAGGTGTGAAATGGACAGGAATGACAGCAAGCAGTTCTGAGTGTGACTGATGTTAATTCACACCAAAATCCTTCTGTATGTCCTCCATTATTTTGATAGCTTAAAAAAGAGTAAAGGTGGAGGAGAATGCCTACCTCTTTTATCACAAACTTTCATATCTGAGGGGGTATGAAAATAAAAGTAATTAATGAATCTTGGTTGCAACAGACAGAAACCTAAACTCAAACTACCTTAAGCAAAAATTGGTTTTTATCAGAAGGTTCACGTAACTACAGGAAGTAGAGTGGTTCAGCGGGCCACAGACTCTCAGATACCACCAAGCCCATCTCTCCCCTTGTCTCTTGCTTCAGGCTGTCACTCTGTGGCATCATGTCCTCTGACCAGCTTTCTCCACATAGCAGGGAACAAAAGAAGATGAAGCCAGCTGTTTCCTGTTTCCCAGCTTCATAATAAATGAGGAAATGCCATTTTTTTCCCTTTCTCCAGGTTGAACAATGATAGGAAAAAATTTGATGGCCTGGCTTGGTTCTATGCCTAACTCTGGGAGCAATCATATATAATCAGAAGAAAATTCTCCTAAGGTTGGATCAGATTAATGTCATTCTCATGATGAAAGGGGAGATGAATTATTTAAGGACATGGAAGAACTGGAAGAATTACATGGCTGGGAAGCTACAAGGAGAATTTCCCAAAAAAAGGGAATTGCATAACCTAGTAAAGCTGGAAGAATACCACACAGAGAAAACACTGACTCCATTTCAGAGAATACAACAACAGGGTTTGCTTTCTACAAGAAACAGGAGAAGTCACATGCACAAGTCTGCAAAGTGTATTACATAATGCACTCAAAAAAAGAAAAGCATACGTTTTTATTCAATCTCATCTGCTTTTGTAAAGATACACACACACACACACACACACACACACACACACAGGTTATAAGACGTGAGTACCTAAAAGGACACTTACAGACCACTAGCTTCAATCTCATTACTTTTTAGATGAGGCAGCTAATGTCTACAGAAAAGTGACTCATTTAAAACCACTACTTGGTGGCAGGTATCATGACCCCGAGTCCAGTGCTCTTCCTATTTTGCCTAATATAGAAGCCTGATCCAAACTTGGTTAGTAAAATACTTTCAACATTCTGGAAAATTATTGACCATATTCCCTGATGTTCAGTACTGTGGCAATTTTGAATCATTTTCTCTGTGCACACAAGTTTTTCAATGGGAAGCTAATAAAGGTTAAAATACCATTGGAGAATAGGGGCAAAAATAATTTTTAAAAATTTATATTCAGGAGTCCAGGTTATAATCCTAATGACTACACTCTGCCTTAATTGCATAAGTGGCAAGTTAATTATTTAAATTGTAATCTGTCTCAAAACTACTGACTTTCATATCTTATACTCTGTATTTCTGCAGAGCAGTGGAAAAGCCTGGCAGAAAGGGAAAGAAGAGGGTGGACCATATCTATATTCAGACAGAGAAAGGAAAAGACATGTATTAGTCAGTTTTCACACTACTAAAAAAAAAAAAACACTCAAGATTGGGTAATTTATAAAGGAAAGAGGTTTAACTGACTCCATTCCACATAGCTTGGGAGGCCTCAGGAACTTACAATCATGGTGGAAGGGGGAAGGAAATACATCCTTCTTCACAAGGTGGCAGGAGAGAGAAGTGCAGAGCAAAGGGGGAACAGCCCCTTAGAAAACCATCAGATCTTGTGAGAATTCACTTACAATCATGAGAACAGTATGAGGGAACCGCCCCCATGATCCAATCACCTCCCACAAGGTCCCTCCTCCAAAACGTGGGGATTACAATTCAAGGTGAGGTTTACCGGGGGAGGTGATGGTACACAGAGCCAGACCATCTCAGGACATTTAGCATAGAAAACAACACCAGAAAAAGTTAACTTGATGCTAACTAGTGTCTGAAGGAAATAGTAAATCTCACCTAAGTTCAGTCTTAATGCTTTTAGAATTATTAATTGTAAGTATAACTGAGTTCTTCTCATCTCTCAGAGTATTCAAATACCTTAAAATCTCAAATAGAATTACTAAAACATTGTAGGGATGCACTTTACAGCTTGTGTGGCAGAAGTTGTCTTCTTGCAATGTCAACTTACAGAATGAAAAGCAAAAACAAACAAAATGTCCAGAAGTACTTTGTGCTCTTTACAACTGAGTTTACTCTAGACTTTGAATATCAAGTCTCAGGTGGCAGCATATTTGGAAGTAGTCAGCACATAGATATTTAAAGCCAGTGAATCAAAAGAGATAGGTTAGGGAATCAGGGCAGATAAAAGTCATGAAAATCCAGGCCTGTGTCATGCCAACATGAGAGGTCTAGGAGATGAGAAACACAATAAACTGAGACGAAAATGACAGTGAGGTAAAGGAACCAAGGGAGAATAATAGCTTAAAATCCAAGTGAAGAAAGCATTTCAATTTGTTTCAAGTGGTCAACTATGTCAAAAGATGGAGTAAGATGAAAAGAGAGAATTGATTTTTGGCTTTGGCTTTGTGGGAGCTGGAGATCTTGACAAGCACTAATTCATAGGAGTGATATAAATACAACTTTAATTGGAGGGGTTCAGGAGAAGATGGGAGGAGAGGACATGCAGCCTGTCAATTATATGAGCTTAACTATAAAGGGGAGCAGAGAAATGGGGAGGTAGCTATAAGGAGATGTATGATGTATGAAGATTTTCTGTCTTACTAAGACAGAAGATATGAGAGCATGTTTTGATGCTAATGAGATGATCCAGTAAAGAAGGGGAAATTTATAACGCAAGAGAAAGGGAAGCCAGTTGTGGGATGAATAACTTTGACTAGGCATAGAGAACAAGATCCAGTGCACACATGACCAAATAGTTCTTAGATAGGAGTAAGAACAGTTCATCTGAAGTAGCAGGTGGGACAGTAGAATAGATGGGCCAAGATGCCGATAGGTCGGTAGAGTTAGTAGGGAAAGTGTGTGGGAGTGCTTTTTAGATTGCTGACATTTTCTCAATAAAATAAAAAGTAAAGTCTTCAGCTGAGAATGCAATGGGGGAGAAAGTGATGGGAAATTGAGAAGAGAAAAGGTATGAAATACTCATCCAAGACAGTGAAAGGGTGAAAGGCTTGCGAGGGATATAATGGGAATAACTAGATAAGTAGGATCCATTCAGGGGGTTTTATGTTTTTCTCCAGCAATATCCACTTGCCTGTTCATAAATATGAGTGTGTTTCAAGAATGTCAGATTTTACATAGGTTAGAACTCTGCCAAGAAGAGAGAGAGGGCTAAGTAATTGAGGTCGTGTGCACAAAAGTAGTTAGACTGATCAACTATGGAATCTAAGCTGTGTACAGAGAAAAATAAGAATGTGTGTTTTGAGGAAAAGCAAAAGATAGGGTTAGCAGAATTGTTGGAGTTGAGATACCAGCAGAAATAAATTGGAAATATAGGGTATGGTACTTGGACAGAGGGCTACTCAAGATTTAGTTTATACAAGGGGTACAGTTATCAGCAGCAACCAATATATAACCAAGGGAATGGATGGCTAAGGTAAGTTGAGAGACAAAATCACTGAAGGAGAAGCCAAGGAACTGACAGTCCATGGTATTGAAAGGATCAACTACATGTGTGTACACATTAAGAGAGGTGATGCTATATTGCAGTAACAACCTCAGTGTTTCAGTGGTAACAAACCCCCACACTTCTAATGCACGCAAAGTTGAAGTTCAGCAACTCTTCAAGGCTGGTCTCTCCACTGAGTTACTTAAGGAGTCAGTTTTGGGTTCTGCATCTCAACATGTGGCATCTATAGTCACTGTTGAAAAGGAAGCAAGAGAATGGGGATGGCACGTGGACTCTTAAATACTTTGCCTCAGCCATGATACTCATTATTTCCACTCACCTTATCATTGCCTGGAACCAGTCATACAACCCCACTACCTGTACCATGTCCAGTAACATGGAGAATATGTCTGGCTGCTATAGTATAGACAATTTCTTTTTAAGAGTTATCAAGGAGTAACACGTGAGGGAAAGATGGTGAACTGGGTGCTAAATTCTTCAAAGAATGAAGGGAATTCACTGAGAAGGTTAGATGTTACTGCAACAAAACAGTTAGTAGGTAGTAGAGACTGTTGGCATAAGAAGCCAAGGCACTGTGGGCTCATCTGCTAGAAATTACCTTCTCTTTATACTAAACTCTGTCTGAAAACTGTGTACATGACATCAAATATCTGGATATTAATGAAATATTCAATCATCTAGATCTTTCCTAAGGCATTAAATCTTAAGCTACTCAGAAATGGGCTGTTGATGAATCTGATTAATACAGAGTTAGCCATATTTCCTTAGTGGATTACCAGGCTTTAAAGAATGAAAATATGGGAATAATAAAATCTTACTGAACATAATTTATTCTTTCCTTGATGATTTAGAAGCCACCTTTAGCTCCTGTGGTGACTTAGGGACATTCCTATGAACATCAATTACAATTGAACTGCGGATATGCAAGGCAATAACTCATGTGGGCTCTCTGCACACTTGGAGCTCAAGCAGGGCCGCAGGAAGAGTAATGACAGTGGGGAATGGAAGGGTCAAGAGCTGGGCAAACTAACCAGGTGGCAGGGCTTACTCTCAAGGGTAAAACCAGCAGTTGAAATAATAAAGTTCAAGGAGATGAGGGACCTTGGGTTTCAATCAGGGCTGATATGTACATCCAAGCAGTACCCTCCAGGTGCTGGTAACACAAGACCAGAAATCTCCACTTACCATGCAGGCAGATCATATGTCTCCAATCTGAGAGGTTAATTGGTTGGAAGCAGATGTGGAGTATCCAACTATTGGGATTTCTTTCTAAATCGTGGTTTATTAACCTGGCGCTGGGCCTTTCAAAGGCCAAACAAGCTGCTAATCATTGTGAGGTCCAGGACAAGGGTCTGATTCCAGCAGGAAATTGAAAGGCAAACCAGGAAACCAGGGAGTTAAGCACAGGAGGAGAGGTGGGAAGAAGGGCCTCCACTTAATGAGCATCCCAGATCTCAGGCTTCAGCGAGCATGTTGATTCCAGAGTACGGTCACCTGGAGATTAGATGGGGCCTCTACTATGGTTTCAAGGAGGAGACAGAGGAAAATAAGGAGAAAGTGTCTTGGTTGGCTTTGGGTAGGGCTTAGCATAGGGCTCATTTTTCCTGAGAGGGAGGGAGGGACAGGTTGGAGAATGAAGAAACTGACATGCAGAAGTAAAAGGCAAGGAAAATTCTATTGGAATGCCAGATAGAAGTGCTGTCTTGAGAGGCTGCAGTATTACATACCCCACCCCATCTGTTTCCCAAGGGCTGTACTTCTGGTCCTCTATTTGGAGGCTAGGCCAATACTCAAGTTAGGCTAACTTGAAGGAGCCTAACTTGAAGGAAGGAGATTGTTTTTGTAACACAACTTAATTCACAAAAAAGAGTCAAAGAATGTTTTTAGTTCAATAAAGGATTTACTTAAATTCTTATTTGTCTTATAGATGTTTCATCTTTCTTAATCCCATTCTTAAAACCTTGTGAAACTAAATCTCCTGCTCTCTCCACCATGGAAAACCAGATGGAACTGAAACTGGACCAAAGAACTAAGGACAAAAGGAAGTAGGTGCCTGCAAGGCGCATGGTGGGAGGCAGGTGTAAGAGATTTAAAAGACTAAGGAGTATGGGGGGAAAACTGTGAGGATAGGGGAATCGGGTGGGGAAATGAGGAGAGAGGAAGGGAAGAGGAGGAGCAAGACACTAGTTGGGGGAGGAATTCAGATATACCAGTAAAAAGAGACTGTGCAGAAGCCCCAGGAATCCATTAGGAAGCCCACCCACTAAGGAGTGAGCTAGATGCCCTGAATGAGGTGGAAAAGTATTCCCAGATGTGTGCTCCCCCCCTCCAACCTACCCGCCCCCCACTCAGCAGAACAATCAAGAGAGGGAGCCGGGCAATGCAGAGGAAATAAGACATTTTCAAAGACACAAGTCAGAGTTGCAGAATTGCTAGTGCTGTCAAGGTAAATTTTATTCAAGTACTTCTTTTTACATAAAAAGGTCCAGTTAGAGTTATTTGTGTTTTAAACTTATTGTATTTTTCTTTATTAAAGTATAAAAAGATACATAATTTGCCTTAAGTCTTTAGGTTCAATTTGCAAATCTTCTCATCTACTTCTAAAATGAGTAAATGTTATATAAAACAGAACAGGTTTTGCAGGGAACTTGGATTAGTGTTTGATCAACTCAAGTTACACAAAGTAAATTCCCCTTAAAACAACCAATCTCATTTTAAAAACTTAGTTAATTAAATTCCTTTAATTTTAAACTTCATTTATAAATCAAAGTACCCTATCTCATATGCCTGAGTGGGTAAATTTATGAGCTTAACAAGCAAAATCTTTCCAAGTTCTGAACAAATCTTTAAAGTTTAAATACATTAAAATGACAAATATAGCAAGTCTTAAATTCTTTTAAGCATGCCAATACTGATTACAAACTTACTGGTATGTATTTCGACAAGAATGAAAAATTACAAGAATCAATTGCATGTTTAAAATTGGAATCAAGAGGCTGATTTCTCAGATTTCATTTCAAGCCTTCCAATTCTAAGTGTGGTGGGGGCGGGGGGGGCGTGGGCAGCAGCATGGGAACACCTGGAGCTCATTAAGAACATGGACTCTCAGGTCCCAGGAGGAACTACTGACTCAGAGTCTATAGCATTAGTCAAAGAGGGCAGGAAAGGGGTATTTCCTTCAGTTTTTGAGCTGATATAGGTGCCAGGGTGATATGGTCCATTGATTTATCCATTTTTCCTTCTCTTTCTTCGGTTCTAGTAGCATACAACAATCCAGAAAGCAAATCATATCTTCAATCTCATATTAAAGTTTTCTAACTAGAAGAAGCAGAAATACTGTGGTTTAAAAGAACCAAGTGGTGCTGGTGAAAGATAGGTCTGGTTGACTTTAAGAACTATACTGGGCATAAAAAGAAGAGAAGTAATTTTTCTTAAATGGACCCCCTTGCTGAGTGGAAGTTACTGCCTGAATCAGCTGCACACAATATAAACTCCTGGCAGGAGTTGCTCTATGAGTGAGATATCGAAGTCTTCTAGAAAGTGGGATGGGCACTGTGGTGAGTTGGTATAGCCACATTTCTTGAACTGAAAAGGATAAAAAGATAAATAGAAAGGCACACTGTGCATGTCACATAATTAAATACCTGGCCAAAATGAGCAAGAGCTACCTTACCCTGAGCCTAGCTGGGTCAGTATGTGGTGCTCACCTGGAAAGAGGAATAAGATCAAGTAGGTGTAAAACTCTCACATAAGGGGTCTTACCATGTAGTGTTCAGGGCTAGCCTGCTGACATAATAGTGGCACTGGAAGGCAAAGTCCTGCCATGGTCCTTCCATCAACAATGGAAACATGGAGACAAGGTCCTCGAAAAGCCAGGTACACTGGAGAGGCAAGGCCCCTACTGGGGCTTAAGAAGGAAGAGAAAGGTGACAGAATCAGAACAGACCATGTCGGAGGCTTCACAATAGCTGGGAGAAATACAGAATTTGGGCCTGGGCACAGTGTCTCATGCCTGTAATCCTAGCACTCCGGGAGCCAAGATGGGAGGATCACTTGAGCCCAGGAGCTTGAGATCAGCCTAGGCAACCTAGAAAGACCCCATCTCTACAAAAATAAAAAATAAAAAATTAGCTGGGTGTGGTGGCACATGCCTGTAGTTCCAGCTACTTGGGTGACTGTGGCAGGAGGACTGCTTGAGCCCAGGACTTTGAGGCTGTAGTAAGCCTTGATTGAGCTTGAGCTGAGACCCTGTCTCAAAAAAAAAAAAAAGAAAAGAAAAGAAAAAAAAAATTAGGAGATGGAGTCTGAATAAACAAGGCAACATTCCCTGGTGCCATGCAAGGCTGCCTCTGCAGAGGCATTCCTGTGCTTAGCTTGGTTCTAAGGCAGCTACACACACAGTGAAGGAAGCTGCTACTAGGAAGCAGGGATGCTCCCTCTGGGCACAGGAAAGCCTGAAGTTTCCTAGGTGCCCTAGGGTAGAGATGAATCCAATGGTCAGAGGGGACTGTGTTCTTGTAGAAAGGTGTCCAAGGACTTCCACTGGGAAGTCAAATGTAGGTGCCAGACTACTTTTTGCAACAGCTGTTGCAGTTTAGGACAAGAGTTTAAAAAAAAAAAAATTTAGTTTTATTGGACAAAGTCCAAAAAACTAAATACCGACACCAAAGCGAACCAGAATTCTGTTCATTTTCTGTTCATATTGGGCTGCTAAAATGCATGCCACACCCAACTGTTTGAAATTTGTGCCCAAAGAGAATTCCTTAAAAATAAAATCCATATTCCCCTGGCACCCTTTAAGTCCTGGAGGCAGAACTTCATGTTTACCCTAGTATCATTTCGGCTCCTCTGTCTTTGTAAATGACTACAACTACCAGAAGTCTAGTGGCTCAAATTTCCCCTGGAGGCTTTTGTTATGTAATTGCTAGATTAAAATAATTTTGTGTAGGAATACATTGAAATGAAACATGTTTTCATTCAAGTCCAGAGTGAAATTATTGACTTGGTGTGCCTACAATGTTCAGTTCAGCCATACTCTTTCCAAAGTCTTTTTTTTTTTTTCCATTTGTGCTGGACTGGCCAGATTTATCAGAACCTGTTTGAAACCAGGGTCATGTCTGTAATAGACAAATTAGTTTTAATTTCAACAATCGATATGCTTTTGAAAATCACTGCAAGGACAAACTAATAATTTTGAGAATACAGAAGTGTTCCTTTTGATAACAAGATATCTGGAATAACAGTTAAGATTTTAGCCAATTAATCAATTTTCTACACAATGCTAACTATATAAATAGCTTAAAACAAATATATTAGTTGATTTAAATTTTAAATATTATTGTTCCTGTATACAAAATAGTTTTCAGGTACAAAAAATAAGAAACTACTGGCTAAAAAGGGGTCATCCCTATTGTTTCAATTGGAATATTATTATAGTCTGTTGCCGATAAACAATGTCATTAGGTTTTTCTCATGAGGGTTAATTAATGGTAACAACTAGTGACTGAGATTAGAAGGGAGAAGGCGAGAACAAAGTTCTTTCTTGAGCTGGAAGATGCTTCCTTTATATATTTGTAGGCTACAAAATTGAAAAATAATTTACCATTAGAATTACACTACAGTGGGCTATGACATACAATGTATTTTTCTTTGACTTAAAAATTTTCCACCACCAAAGATGGATTGATCCTCAGGCCACTTGTGTGCTACACCAGTGGACCTGTAACTTAAGCGGTTGCTCTGCTCAGGGGAGAATTATTGCTTCCTATTAATTTACGGTTTAGAGAATGTTTGGCGATAAAGCTGAAAAATTAATTTCAGATTGTTCCCAGAGGGGTTGCTTTTAATAGTTCTGTTAATTCACTTTGGGGGAAATCCCTATTAAAGTTTATGAAAATGGCAAAGACTCACTAGCCCATCTCTAATCTAAATTTTATTTGAAACAGACCTCATCCTTCTAATTAGAGTTGTTAGAATCCACTTTAATTTTGTCAATAATAATAAACATTTCTATAGTACTTCAGTTCACAAAGCACTTTATCATAATCTATTAAGTTTTGGAATCATTACAGTAGTCTAATGAAATAGTAGTGTATTCATTTCTTATTACTGCGACAACAAATTACAACAAATTACAACAAACTTAGTGGCTTAAAACAACACAAATTGATTGTATTATACTGTCAGAAGTCAGAAGTCCACGATAGGTCTCACTGGACTAAAATCAAGGTGTTGGCAGGTGTGCCTTCCTTCCGGAGGCTCTAGGGGAGAATCTGTGTCCTTGCCTCTTCCAGCTTCTAGAGGACACCTCCATTCCTTAGCTCGTGGTCCCTTCCACCTTCGAAGCCAGGCAGCAACATACAGTGAGGTGTTTCTTAGGCTGCATCACTCTAACTCTGCTTCTATTCTCATATCCCCTCCTTCTCTCTTTCACTTATAAGAACCCAAGTGATTACAATGCCCATTCTCACAGGCAATCCGGGATAACCTCCCCATGTCAAGATTTTTAATTTAATCACATCTGAAAAGTCCCTTTTACCACGTGAGCTAACACAGTTACAGGTTCCAGAGACTAAGTCATGGACATCTTTGAGGCCATGATTCTGCCTAGCACAAGCAGCAATATTTTAAATGTTTTTATCATTAGTGATGGTGATAGTAAGAGTAGATAATTTTACAGATGAGACAAACAAGATCAAAGGAGGACTAGTTCCTTAATTACAATCACTCTATTAATATCACACAGCACTGTAATTTAAAATTGGTGTTCCAATGTTAATCTACTGCTTGTTCAACTCCATCATGACATGTTAGTCCAAAAGAAAATTTCCTATAAGGCATTTTTATTGAACTTTGAATGACACGTCTAGCAATTCTTTTAGGTCATTCCAAAATTGTTGCTTCAGGGCTTATTGTCAATAATGTCCACCATATTTTTGACTAATTAATTAACAGTAAAGATAATTCTGGTTGTGGCAGCTCCAATAATGTACATATTTACAGATTCTCTTAAAAAATAAAGTTTTACTTTCCCATAGCATAATGGAAACTGCCTAAATTTTGTATTTTCACATATTATAACTGTAAACAGCAAGAAGGTCAAATGAAATAATCCATAGTCCACACCTAAAACAGGAAAAAACCTACTGAATGGTAAGACAGGAATTTGGCATTCATTCCCAAATTTAGGGTTTTTAAATAAAATCTTTAATTAGCATCATGAGAAAAGGAAAAGCAGAGTTGACATTTTAAAGTACAGCTGATGTCAATATATTTGCTATGTGTGTTATTTGGAGAAGATGCCAAGAAGATGGTATGTTTAGGGTTCAGATCAGTTTTGGGATTTGGCAAATACTAGTGTCAAATATAAACGTGCAGGTATTTGTCTTGAATTAAACCTAAACAATTAATGAGTTATGTGAGCACATAAATTTACCAAAGCAGGTAAATTTGCTGCCCATGCCTCACCTTTAATCTTTTTTAAATATTTGGGATGATAGAGGAGACTTCAGGTCAGGATTTCACAGAAAGAAGTATTAGAGACAGACACTGATTCCTCAGTGAAGATGCCAGAATTTGTTGTTCAGCAGAATATGTCAAATTTATCAATGTAACAATTCAGATCAGAGAAGGAGAAAGGAACCAAATTTCCTGAAACAGCAAGTACTCTTTTGTGTTCTGAGATATATCAGTTGAATAGAAGTTGTCGATGCTTAAACATTTAGCATAAACATTCATTATGTTTTATTGCAGACAGCTCTTGTTCCACACTAAAATGTCTGGCAGTCCAAGAGAAAAGTAACTACAATGATAAAAATCCACAATCCATGTTATTCATGGAATTGTTGAAACAACAATGTATTTTTAGATTGGGAAAGATAAAATCTAGAAGATGATTTCTTCTACTTGAAGGAAGATTATTTGGATTATTTTCTATACATTTAGCTTCATAAGATAAAACTAGAACCAGCTGGAAAAAATTTTAGGGGTAGCGGATTAAAGGCCCATTAAATATTTGTTCTAGTAATTTGAGATACCCTAAATTAGGATAAGCTACTTCATAAGGTCGTAATTTGCCATTCCTGTGATTTCCACACAGAGGTGCATCGTGATGATCATGGACTTTCTGTATTACATGAAAAAGAAAAAGAGAGAAAATATAGCAGATAAGAGCAGGGACCTGTGACTTTGGGCAAGTTGCTTAATTATTCTGTCCTTTAACATTCTCATCTGTAAATGGGAAGAGACATAGTTCCATGAGACTGTTGTTAGGTTTAAATAAGGTCAGAAAAAGGTTTATTACTATGCTTGGCACATAGTAAGTGCTTAATAAATAGAAGGCATATATATACAACTAACACCATGCTAATTAAAAAAATCTAGTAACGAACACCACAACTCAACTGCTCTACAATAAAGGAAGCTTTGTGACATGCCTTTTCTCACTTTAATTAGGATTCTAGTTTTCCATTTAGACTGTTTGGCAGGGAATATGGGCATATGGGCATCTCAGTGCATTAGTAAGTCATTCCACCAAACTGATCTTGCTTTTTGGATATAAGTGGTCTTAGTATCTTTGCTGGGCTGTATTATTATCTTCTATTATTTGCTCCCCTCTTCACTATAAAAGAACAATATGACCCCATCGATGCCATGTGACTGAGAGCGCCTTCAAGAAAATGAAGTATGCTTCCCCATCCCATTGTAAGCCTTGGCTACATGATTCACTTTGTCCAATAGTATACGCTCAGATATAACATGAGCCACATACAAGCAGAAGCCTGAAGACACATTAGTTTTTTTTCTGGAAGTCCTGTTGCTCTTTCCCTCTGCCATGAGAAATGTAGAAAAATATACATATTATGGAGGTGAAAGGTAGACAGAAAACACAGTCATTGGTTGCTTAACCATGGGGATATGTTCTGAGAAATGCTTCATTAAGCGATTCTGTTGTTGTGGGAACATGACAGAGTATGCTTACTTAAACCTAGATGGTACAACCTACCACACCTAGTCCGTATGGTATAGGCTATCACTCCTAGAAACCTGTACAGTGTGTTACTGTATTGAATACCGTAGGCAATTGTAGCACAATGGTAAACACCTGTGTATCTAAACATATAAACATAGATATGTTTAAAGTACAATAAAAATACGATATAAAAGGTTAAAATGGTACACCTGTATAGGGCACTTGCCATGAATGGAGTTTGCAGGGCACTGCTGGGTGAGTCAGTGAGTGAGTGGTAAGTGAAAGGGAAGGCCTAGGACATTACACTACTGTAGACTTTAGAAACACTGGACACTCAGGCTACAGTAAATTTATTTTTAAGATGTTTTTCTTCAACCATAAATTAGCTTTACTGTACTTTACTGAAATCTTTTTACTTTATAAACTTGTTTATTTTTAAAGTTTGACCTTTATGTAATAACACAGCTGAAAACACAAACATATGTACAGCTGTACAAAAATAGTTTATATCCTTATTCCATAAGCTATTTGCTATTTTTATTTTACTTTTTAAACTTTTTGGCAAAAACTAAGACTACAGCACACATATGCATTTGCCTAGGCTTCCACAGGGTCAGGATCATCAATATCACTGTCTTTTACCTCCACATCTTGTCCCAGCAGAAGGTCTTCAGGGGCAATAACACACAGAGAGCTGTCATCTGTGATTACATTGCCTTCCTCTGGAATACCTCCTGAAGGACCTGCCTGAGGTTGTTTTATAGTTGACACATATATGCAGAAGGAGTACACTCTAAAATAATGATTAAAAGTATACTATAGTAAATACATAAACCAGTAATATAATTGTGTATTATGATCAAGGACTATGTATTATATAATTGTTTGTGCTCTACTCATATGACTGGCGGTGTGGCAAGTTTGTTTACACCGGCATTACCACAGACATGTAATACCTTGGGCCTTGACATTACTATGGCTATGATGTCACTAGGTGATAGAAATTTTTCAGCTGTATTATAATCTCATGGGACAGACCATTGTCATATATGCAGTCTCATGTTGAGGAAACGTAGTTAGGTAGTGCATGACCATATATTATACCAGCTTCTTCTAGCTGCATCTCAGAATGTGAAGCCTTGTGGCTTGCTATGGGTTCGAGACCTGGTAGGTGTCAGACCCGAATTTTCACCAGGAGCCAGAGGAACAGGAGCTGCAGGAGGTGGAGAGGTACCAGCCCCTCCCCAGTCCCCCAGCCTGAAGCAGGGCCTCGCGCCCCCTTGACACTAGGCTTCTGGGGCTGCATCCACAGTGGTGCTTGTTTCTTATCCATTGTCAGGGTACAGGGGCAGGTGTTCAGCTCCCTTGGGACGAGACCCTTCGCTAGTGATGGGTTTCATCACCAGCTGAGAGAGTTTGCTAAGTGCATTGATTTTTCTAGGTGTTAAATTTTAGGGCTGTGGACAGAGCAGCTCTAAGCTGGCAGATATGACCCAGTTGCCCTTACAAAGAGAAGAGGACTGAGCACTCGTGATTTAGCCTGAGGCTCTCCAGACTCCCATTTTGCTTGCACGTGTGACTTCTGCCATTGGTTCTCTTCCTTGGTGCCCTGAAATGACAGAAAAATGCAATCTGGTATCAACAAATTTGGAGGTAAATGGAGACGCCAGGTGCCCCGCCCATAAAACAGATCTGGTATTTACATAAGGAATTTGCAGAGTCCTGGTCAGTTCCCAGGTTGGCTGAAGGCTTTGATGCAGCACCAATGTGATCCAAAGGGTTTTAAAAAGCAGGTTTGTACCAACAGTGGAGCAGAAACTGAAGCTGGATCAAAAAGTCCTTAAGAGGTTGGTCGCAGTGGCTCATGCCTATAATCTAGCACTTTGGGAAGTGGAGGCGGGAGGATTGCTTCAGACCAGGAGTTCCAGACCAGCAATGTAGTGGCACCATGAGCACTATAGCAGGACCCTGACGGTTTTGAAAATTAGCTGGATTTGATTGTGCACACCTGTAGTGCTAGCCACTCAGGAGGCTGAGGCAGGAGGACTGCATGAGCCCAGGAGTTTGAGGCTGCAGTGAACTGTGATCATGCCCCTACACTCCCATCTGAGCCAGGTAGTAAGATCCTGATTTGGAAAGAAAAAAAAAAAAGTCCTTAAGACAGCTGGACTGCCCTCTCTCACTCAGGCAGCTCCAGGGCTCTGGAGACATCTTGAAACTATTCTCTGTAGGGCACTCTGTGTCAGGCTCTTTGCAGAAGCCAGAGGATGATGCCTCATCGAAAGGCCAGAGTCATAGCATGGCTTTAAACTGAGAGTGTCGAAAACTCACAGTACATATACAGCGAGGATACAGAAGGGAAGGAGAAATGGAATCCAGGGTCTGGAGGAGAGCTTTATGCCTGTCGCTGCAGCCTTAGGCATAAAGGGCAGAAGTACTCCAGCAGTGATTGGGAAGCCCAGAGGACTGACAGCAATAGATTGCCAAATGATGAGAAGCTGGAGGAGTTGAAGTCAGGGGAAACAGGTGACTAAACTTCAGCAACAAAGTAGAGCACATTGGCCCGTGAGTTCTGGGACAGCATCGGGAGCTTCCTGTACAGAATTTGAGCTGGGGCTTAGCTTGTGGAAATGTCTCATTCAGTACAGCTGGACAAGAATATGTGGAGCTGTCTGAATATCTGTGTATGGAGTAGCTACATTGAAATAGGAGGAAGTGATGAGCCTGGAATATGGGAGGAAAGATCTGCTTAGATAGATTCAAACCTCTTAGAGCACTGTTCCCAGGCTGACCCCTGTAGATCTTCACCCCTTTTTTGCTTGGGCTCTCTGTATGCTGCAAACCAGCCCATGTTGCATGTGTAGTTATCACTGTCTACGATACGTGCAATATATGTTGACGAGGGAATTGGGAAACTAAATCGAGATGACCTGGGGAGCAGAGCTGCAGCTACCAATCTGCTAGCTTTCCAAAGGTAATGAGAACAAAAAATAAATTTTGTTATTGTAAATTAATGGGAGTTTATGATTGCTGCTACTGAAGCAAATCTAAAAAAATATAGAAATCTGAACCAGTACACAGAAATTGGTACCAGAAGTAGGATGATGACTTCACAAAGACATAAAATATGAGCTACTGGCCTCAGACCCAGGTGGTAGGTAATGAGGAAAATATTATTGGAGGATGAGAAGAATGATGATCTATATTATGCAGTGATGTCATATTTGGGTTAAATGTCATCTGCGATATCATGGAAGTGAGCAAATGTACCTATTGAACTTGTGGCTTTAGACAAAGATATTGCAATGTAAGAATATTGCTAGGGTGCTTGGGTTGTTATTTTTAGCTGCCTTTGATTAGGTATTACAAGAGTAAGAGAAGTTCTATAGAATTTCGATGAAAGTATGGAGAGGATCCTGGGATGAAAATATATAGAGGGACTCTAGAAACTTCAGTTCTAGCAGGATTGGAAGATGCAGTTAATGAGAGAAAAAATTATATGCTTGGGCAACAAAACTTAGACTACATCTCAAGAAAACGACCAAATCTTTTGTATGATCATCACCTCTTTAGTTAAACACTGTGAATGGTTCAAAATTGCCCACAGAAAATCTTTTATTGGGGGAAAAATGCTTAGGATGCAGAGAATGTATACATGGCTCATCCAGGAGGTCAGTAAACTCAAGATAAATCTAGAAAGAGGATTATCTCAAAAAGAATTGTGGGTGTAGCTTTTGGCACATAGAACTGTTCGGATATAAACGTTTGAAAGATCGTACAGTCATCTCTCAGTATCCATAGGGGATTGTTCTAGCACTCCTTGCAGATACCAAAATCAGAGCTGCTCAAGTTATTTACATAAAATGTCATAGTATTTGCATATAACCTATGCACATCCTCTTCCTATATGCTTCAAATCATGTCTAAATTGCTTAAAATATCTATTAATAATACAGTATAAGTGCTGTTTTGATGGTTGTTCTACTGTATTGTTTTGGCAATAATTACAAAAAAAGTCTGTATATGTTCAGTATAGACACTTAAAAATATTTTTGATCAGTGGTTAGTTGAATCTATGGATGTAAAGTGCACAAATCCAGAGGACTGACTCTACTGGCAAAAGTTGCACCAACCAAGAGTAAGAGACACTATGACAAATTAAGAGTTAAAAGAATTTGGGGGGCCCAGAATTTCTACAATGAGTTACTGTATTAACAAATCTGCTTAGTACCTAAAAAGGACATATTCTCCAATGTTCCCTTCAGATATTCAAGAACAACAGTGGAATAGGAAGAACACCCCAGAAAATAAAGCCAAGAGCTGTAGAAACCGGTGAACTGAGAGCTCTCAGACAGCAGAACTGGTGTTTATCAGGGAATTTCTTTTTTGTTTTGTTTTGTTTTGTTTTTTCTTTAGGTATTTATCATTTCTTTTTTTTATTTTTTTTTTATTTTTTATTTTTATTATACTTTAAGTTCTAGGGTACATGTGCATAATGTGCAGGTTTGTTACATATGTATATATGTGCCATGTTGGTGTGCTGCACCCATCAACTCGTCAGCACCCATCAATTCATCATTTATATCAGGTATAACTCCCCAATGCAATCCCTCCCCCCT
>NC_045438.1:146293460-146318932 GCF_002776525.5 Piliocolobus tephrosceles
TAGTGTTGGAAGTTCTGGCTAGGGCAATCAGGCAAGAGAAAGAAATCAAGGGTATTCAGTTAGGAAAAGAAGAAGTCAAATTGTCCCTGTTTGCAGATGACATGATTGTATATTTAGAAAACCCCATCGTCTCAGCCCAAAATCTTCTTAAGCTGATGAGCAACTTCAGCAAAGTCTCAGGATACAAAATTAATGTGCAAAAATCACAAGCATTCTTATACACCAGTAACAGACAAGCAGAGAGCCACATCAGATCTCATGAGACTTATTCACTACCACGAGAACAGTATGGGGGAAACCACCCCCATGATGCAATTATCTCCCACTGGGTGCCTCCCACAACACGTGAAAATCATGGGAGCTACAATTCAAGATGAGATTTGGGTGGGGACACAGCCAAACCATATCATGTAGTGAGTTTTTCATTTTAAATGCAGTAATGTGCTGCATTACAATGTTTCAGTCAACAACAGAATGTATATATGACAGTGGTCTCAAGATTATAACAGAGCTGAAACATTTCTGTCACCTAGTGATGTTGTAGCCATCTTAATGTCACAGCATGATACATTACCTTTTCTGTGTTTAGATACACAAATACATAACATTATGTTATAACTGCCCACAGTATTCAGCATAGTAACATATTGTACAGGTTTGTAACATAGGAGCAATAGGATCTACTATATAACCTAGGTATGTAGTAGACTATGCCATCTACGTTTGTGTAAATACACTCTGTGATGTTCACAGGATGATGATATTGCCTAATGACACATTTCTCAGAATGTATCCCCATCAAGTGACACGTGGCTATACTGTATATTTCACTTCCCAGCAATTTAATTTTTTTGTAGTTTATTGTCTATTGAGAATTTTTATGTTTTCATTCATTTGAAGAGTGTTTTTACTTAGTTATAAAGCATAGTTGTAAGAGCTGCTTAAACTATCTTAAGCTAGCTAGATCATCAGGTAACTTGATAGGTTTTTGGTTTTTTTGTCATGAGAATTGGTCTTTTTTTTGGTCTACTGAGTAATTTTGGGTGGTGTGGATATTGTGAATCTCTGTTGTATACAGTCTGTTAGAACATTCCTAATATACTTATTTTAACAAGCAATCAGGCCACTTAAATGCAGACTGTATGTTGTGTCTCATCTTCTGTGAGAGGTAGTTCAAATCTCAGTTATGCTTTTAAATTCTTGGCTTTATTGGTTTGTGTCTCTCCTATGCATATACAGTTCAGAGGTTAGAATAAGACTTGTGCAGACAGCTCAAATCTGTTTGGCTTCCAAAGCATTTGCGGTCTTTATTTGGGACTGTCTCATAGAAGCTGAGTTCAGGAATTATGCTGATAGTTTTGTGAGATTCTTTCACAAATTAAAGGATTCCCTTCGCTTTCTCTTTTATCTGTGGGATTCTCCTTAAACTCTCGGGCTTGCAGGAGACATTCTTTTTGGTTTCTTTTGCCAGAGAAACAGGATTGGTCTCAGAGTTTATCTGCTTGTGCAGCTGCCATTTCCTCACCGTTTTGCAACTGAGGTCTACCCTTGAGATCGTACTGCACAAGAAAGAAGCAATGTGGAAAACTCATCACTGTGCAGGTCACTTTTCCAACTTTTGACTCTCTTCTATGGTGTGCTTGCTTTTGAGAGGTGGTTGTTTTCTTAAATGTATTTTATTCAGTTTTTAGTTGTGATTAGAATGAGGAAAGGGCTACCATGATTGAAATAGAATGTTTATTAAATTTTTTTTGCCAGAAAAAATACTGATTATATGTCAAAGTATAGAACCTGTCTTTTAAAATTAACCAAACCAAGCCAGGCACAGCAGCTCATGCCTTCTGGGAGGCCCAAGTGGGAGGATTGCTTGATCCCCGGAGTTTGAGACCAGCCTGAGCAATATAGTGAGACCCGGTCTCCACAAAAAAAATTTAAAAATTAGCTGGATGTGGTGGCTTGCACCTGTAGTTCCAGCTACTCCAGAGGGTAGTAACTGAGATTGGTACTATGGTGGTACTGAGATGGGAGGATCACTGGTGGTCAAGACTTCAGTGAACCGTGATCGTGCCACTGTACTCCAACATGGGTGACAGAACAAGACCCTGTCTCAAAAAAAAAAAAAAAAAAAAAAAATTAACCAAACCATTGTAACAGTTGAAGTCCTGTCTTCATGAGTCAGTTGTGTAGAGAAGGGCAAAAGTGATTGTTAAATTGTGACTATTACACACACCTAATTTAATAAAATAGCTGCTTATGATACTTTAGATTTCACATTCCACCTATTCTGTGTACTTAGTATTATTGTCAGTGAGTAAAAGACAACACTATGTTTTCCTCCTCCACTGGGTTATTAAAGATAAAACCAATTGTATATTTGAAGTGTTTGGTGCCATCAGAAGCAAGTTGTATATAAATTACAGTGGTATTATTTTTCTAATGCATAACTAATTCTTAGATATTGTTAAAGCCCCTTATGACTGATTCTTTGAGATGATTTAAGTATAAGACTTAGTTAAATATAAAGTTTAAAATTAACATTGGTGACAGTGTTTCTTGTTGTCAAGTGCAAATAGTGGTCAGTGACAACTTCCTTATGAAGTCAAGTTTACATAATGATACAATATAAAAAGCAAAGGATAAATTGCCGTGTTTGATGCACATTTTGGATGTAGTACCATTTTCTTCTTTTTTTCCTCAGAATAATCAATGGTGAATGTGAATCCTGTGTTACGTGTTTCTACTTTTCTGATGGTGATTAGTGACTTTTAAGGAAATGAAAGAATGAGGGCAGCAAGGCCATTTTATGTAACATTGAAGTTAAATTGCTCTTTTAAAAAAAAAGGAGGTACGGGGCATATGATAAACCGTAAGATTTTCCATATGCTTATGATATCCTTCTGACCCTGAATTGGATCAAATTATTTAAATATGGCTCAGATAAGAAGCACATTGCAGTTCAGATGAAAGGGTATCCTAATGGAAACTTTCCAAATATTTATTATTTTTGTTTGCCTCTTGAAATGGCGGACATAGAAATAGCAAGTCTCTGAATATGTTATTATTTGTGAAATGATGAGCTATTTAGACATTATGTTATATGACCACGAGACTTTAAAAAATACTTACCTGATTAATCTCTAATTTATTGTATCACGTGACCTCAATATTTTACAGTTTTCAAAATTGAGATATAATTGGCACTTGGTAAAATGCACAGATCTTAAACATAAAATTCAATGAATTTTCACATGAAGTCCATACACTTTTTACATATGTTACCCAGATCAAGATATAAAACATTTCTGTCATTCCTGAAATTTTTTATTGTACCCTTTCCTTTCAATAGCTCCCATCCTCCAACTAGAGTTAGTCACACCTTTGTCAGCTTAGATTGGTTGCCTGTTCCTCAGGTGCATGTATATATGTGGCAGCAAACAGTGTGCACTCTTTCATAATGTTTTCAAGATTCATGCATGTGTTGTATTTTCATCCATGTGTTGTGTGTTATTTCATTTCTATTGTTGGAGAATATTCAATTGTATCAATATTCCCCAGTTTCATTGTTCATTTTTCTCTTGCTGGACTTTTGACTCACCTTCATTTTTGAGCTATCATGAATAAAGCCACTTAGGATAGTCTGTATGTCTTTTTGTGGAGACAGTTCTCATTTTTTACATGAGATAATAAATTTATTATAAATTGATATGTAAATTTGCCTATTTGGATTTCTATTTCATGTCAACTTTTAGAATCTAATTTGCTATAAAAAACGGTCCCAAAAGGTAAAAGTTACACTAAAAAATTCTAACGTTATTTGAAACATTATTCTCCCTTATTTAAAATATGGATTATCCATATTTGATTCTCCTGTGTAAACTGCAAGGAAAAATTAAACTTTATAAATCTGTAAAAAGCATATGAAAATTAAAACACTACACACATGACATTCTCACTTTTTCCAAACAACTGATGTGACTATTTCTCCCTTCAAGGGCCAGCCACATGACTCATATCCTTTCTCCACCATGCTATTTTACTATACTATGATAAGCAGTGTATTCGCCCATCTCCCCATGAGACTGTAAGCTCCCTGGAGACAAAGACCATCTGTGTCTTTTCTTTTTATCCCTGACTTCTAGCGCTTTGCCTGTTGCATGGTAGGTACACATTATATGTTGAATGAACCGAACAACTGCCTTTTGTCTAGGGTATATATTTGCTTTGCAAAAGTTGCTTTTGCTATGGAAACACAACATACACTTAGCTTTAGCTCAAGAATTTACTATTCCTTTTATGTCTTAAGGCTTTTGTTTAATACATGAGCTGACTTATCCTAGTTTCCTGTTCATGTAAAGTATGCTTCTGATGAAAATACACACTACTGGAAACTTATAAAGGGTTTCTGTTTTATTAGTTTAATAACATTGTTAAAATTTACTGATGTGTCATTGAGAAAAAATAACTTCAAGTGAGGACAACACACACACACATCTTTAACTGAGTTTTTTTTCAAGAGTATATAGTACTTAGCACACTGTATACTTAGTGCATAGAATATAAACATCACTTTGCTTATTTTTATTGTTAGCAAAAGGTACGATATCTGTTTTACACAATTAAAAGACCTTGGAATTATGCATGATTTTTATTACTACAGGGATTTCCATGTTGGATCAAAGGTCATCATTCTAATCGTCTCAGATTCCCTTTTTTTCCTTCTAATTGATCATTGCAATGCCCATCTGTCTGTGGCTCATGGTATAACCTTTTTTGATAGGGGCAGAGCGGCAGATGGACAGCAGATGGGAGTTTTGCCCTGCCTCGTGGTTCAGATCTTGGCCCAGGCACGAACTGTCAGAGACTGTCAGTTTGTCGTCTCAGCTTGTGGTCTCCAGTGCTGTGTTTGGCATCTCAGCCATGGGTCTGAATTGATGCCAAGGTGGACCAGCTATTTGTGATTGTGACTAGTTAATGTTAATGACTAACATTAAGGGTGGGAGCACCTAGTGAGTGTGTCAGATAACCTGGTAGAATTGCGCTTTCTACTGTGAGCAGGATCCCCAAGACCCCAGAGTCAGCTCATTCTCAGGAGAGAAGTTACAGAATTAGAAACATGTAGGTGTCTTATAGGTATTTACCTACTTGGAAAACGACACAATTTCCCCAAAGTTCTCCTTTCTATACAAAATCACATGAAGACATGAGTGAAAAGTAGAGGTGGATAGATAGTGGCTTGTGTTTTTGTCTAATTGTTAGACAGTTGTCATCTTCTGGAATTCCTAAGGGATTCGAACTTTGACTATTGATAACATTTTGAATGCAGTAACTATGACTGCTTCTGCCATCACATTAAAAGACAGTTCCTGAGATTGCTGGTCTTTTCAAAAGGAAAGAAGAAGGTCTTTTAAAAAATTTATTCTGAACTATCAGCACACTCTATTTTTTTATTTATTTTTTTATGTGTGCATGAATTTGCTGCTTTATAAGTGACTCTTTTCATTTCAGTAGAAACCTGATTGGAGTAAACAGACGAGGCTGGGTGAAGTCTCCTAATGGAGGGTAAGCTTTGGCAGTGACCATGAATAAAAGGCAATAATGAGTCTGAGTGGATGCTGAGCTCTGTGTTTTTTTCTTATTTATTTAGTTTCTTTAGACTTAGAGCTCCACAGAGATCATATTGTACCATTCCCTTAGCTGAGCTGAGTCCCAATTTTGATGAATAACACAAGAGAGTTTATATAAGGAATATATGCTCACAGATCTCTAAATAAATGTCCACAATAAGTACAGAAAACTGTCCCACTCTCTACCAGGGCCATCAGTAACTTCTCACCCAGTTGTGGAGATGTTTAGAATACTCCATTTCTTTCTTGTCCTCTGAACTAAATCGAAATATTATGTCCTGGTGGTTAATAGTATCTATATTCATACAATAGGTACATGATGACATTATTAGACAGTGTATTAATATGAATTGTCCACATCTGAATATTTTCTTGTATTCTGGGAGTCAGAGGTTGCTCCTACATATTTGTAATGAATTATGCTGCTCAATGTTGTTCAAATTATATGAACAACACTGGATTGTTATACTCAAATAAATTATGTTTTCATTCGCTCCAGATATTCTCTCAATTTGATTTAGATATCTGCAGTGTTGACCACCACAAGGCACTTCAAAATCTAGATTATAACAGATGGCTAGATAATTGTTTACTTAAACCTTGAGTAACCCCCACATTATAAAATGAATATAGATTTTATTCCATATTCCATCAGGTATTCTTTTATCTCTTCAGTTTTCTTCTTTCATAATTGAATATATTTAACAATTGTAAAACTGTGCTTTGTCCTCAGGTAAGATAGTGTGTGTATGTATTTGTCTGCTTATGTTTGTAATTATTGTTCAATTTATATATATCTGACAGGTGACCAAGGTGCTTGTATTTTGGAATCTTGGCATTATATCTGTGGCTTCCTTGAGACCAACTCATTTACTCTTTCCTTTTAAAGGAATCTTGAAATGGAAAAAAAAAAATCTTATTACAGTGCTACTCAGGATGGCCTAAAGGACTGTGTTACACCCCTGCTAGCTACTAATGTACTTTAACTTGGATCTTGCTAACATGATTTCAGGTGAGGTGTGGACAGGATCTAATTAGTTACAAATCTGTAAATGCTTGAACAGAGGCTAGCTTGAAATTCTTCATCTGACTGATACTGCTGTAATACTGTAATCCCAGAAAGCTGTCTTAAATGAATTTCCATTAGCCATGGAGTTAAGGGAAAGTCATGAACTTGAGGAAATTAAGCAATGTCTGTGACTTAGCCAGTTGGATAGAAGCTTTGCTTTGCCAGTACGCTATCTGCTTCCCCGTAGTCTTGTTCTTGCTTTGGGGTGGCGGTTCTTAGATTACAGCCACAATGAGCTGTGCTACATAAATGTTGAAGCTATCTCACACTGAACGTCTTCTATAAATAGCTAATTTCTTGTGTTTAATCATCCTTTAGATTGTATAGTACTTATGGATTACAAAGAGTTTCACTCCACTTTGTCTCTTACGATTTTTTAAACCCCCCATTAGGCAAGCAAAGAAGAAACCTAAATAACCAAGAAGACAAATCAAAGCTCAGCATCCAGTTATATTAATTATTGCCTTTTATTCATACTCATTGCTATTGGATATAGAATGGCAAATAAGAAAAAACTTCTTCACCTTCAAGAAGCTTACGTTCTGATAAGGCAGGCTGTAAATAGAAGAGCAAATACTAGAACATCAGATCTAAATAAGTGCTATGACAAAGAATAAGGCTAACATGTCAGAAAATGAGGGAGAGGAAGGTGAAATTTTATGTAGGGTGGTCAGAGACAGCCCATATGTGTGTGTGTGTGTGTGTGTGTGTATGTATTTAGAGATTGACAGGTTGTGAATCGCACAAATCTTAAGCATGCAGATGTGTATGTGTGTGTGTGTGTGTATATATATATATAAACACACTCACATTGATATAACCTGTACCTCCATCAATATATAGAATATTTCTTTTTTCTTTCTTTCTTTCATTTTTTTTTTTTTTGTTTGTTTGTGTTTTTTGAGACAGGGTCTCACTCTGTCACCCAGGCTGGTATGCAGTTACATAATCATGGCTCACTGTAGCCTCGATCTCTCACCTCAGCCTCCTGAGTGCCACCACACCTGGCTAATTTTTGTATTTTTTGTAGAGACAGGGTCTCCCCATGTTGTCTGGGCTGGTCTTGAACTGGGCTCAATCAATCCTCCTGCTTTAGCCTCCCACAGTGTTGGAATAACAGGCGTGCACCACTGCTCCCAGCCTATATGGAATATTTCTATAAAATATAAAGATTATAAAATATAAAGACATAAATATAAAGATTATAAAACATAAAGATTGCTCCTGCACTTTTCTCCCCCATTACCCCCAAGGGGAACACTGTTCTGATTCTTTCTTCATAGATGACTTTTGCCTGTTGTGGAATCACAGAGTATACACTCTGTTGTGGATGGATCCCTTTGCTCCTCTTGAGGGTTTTGGTGTGTACCCATGTTATTGCTCTATTGTGATCATTCCTTTTTATTGTGTCCTGTTGTCTGGATATACCACAATTTGTTTATCCATTCACCTGATGAAGAATATTTGGATTTCTTTTGGTGTTTGTGCATTGTAAATAAAGCTGTTAGGAACCTGTTTATACCACATTTTTTATGCGTCTGTACCTACATTTCTTTGGGGTAAATACCAAAGGATAGGTGGTTAACTTTATAAGAAAATTCCATACCGGTTACTAAAGAGGTTTTACCATTTTACTCTCCCACCAGCAATGTAGGAGAGTTCTGTTTTTTCATATCCTCTTCGACATTTGGCGTCATCAATCTGTTAACTTTCAGCCATGTGAGTGGGTGTAGGGTGGTTTCTCATGTGGTTTTGATTTGCATTTCCATAATGACTAATGATGGTGAACACTATTTCATGTGCTTTTTGGTTATTCATAAAGATTTCTTTGTGAAGTGCCTGTTCAGGTCTTTTGCCCTTATTTTAAATTGCATTGTCTTTTTATTATTGAGTTGTAGGAGTTAGAAGTCCTTTGTCGGATATATATACTGTGAATATTTTCTCCTAGTTGGTAGCATTAACCACTTATTTTCCGTATGGTGTCTTTCTTTTCTTTTCTTTCATTTTTTTTTTTTTTTTTTTTTTGAGACAGAGTCTTGATCTCTCACCCAGGCTGGAGTGCAGTGGCATGATCTTGGCTCACTGCAACCTCCGCCTCCCGGGTTGAAGCAGTTTTCCCACCTCAGCCTCCCGAGTAGCTGGGACTACAGGTGTGTGCCATCACACCTGGCTAATTTTTGTATTTTTAGTAGAGACGAGGTTTCACCACATTGGCCAGACTGCTCTTGAACTCCTGACCTCAAGTGATCCGCCCGTCTCGGCCTCCCAAAGTTCTGGGATTACAGGCATGAGCGACTGCGCCTGGCTTCCTTATGGTGTCTTTCAAAGATCAAATGTTTTAATTTTGATGAAATCCATTTATATGTTTTTTTCTATTATTTTTAATGTTTTCTTACGCTAAGATGTTTGTCTTTCTCAAGATCATAAAGATACTCTTTTATGTTTTCCTTCAAAAGGTTTATTGTCTTGTGTTTATGTTAAGATCTATAATCTAGGATACAGAAGTACTTTGGGGCTTTGGTTGAAAAAATCAAGATTTGGAGCATCCAATTAGGATGTAGAAAGCTGAAAAAAGAATATTTCCACCTTTACAGGAACAACAAAATAGCAGAAAATTTGCAAATACGTGCTGTTCTTGAACCTATGAGAGAACTGAGGTCTCAGAGAAACCAACTAAAACTTAAAATCCAAGGAGGGACAAGTGTGTCTCAGGAGAGATAAGGGGCTAGCCCCTTATCTGGAGCAGATGCCTAGGACACTGGTAAGAAGAATTCCACTAAAATGTTTAACAAATTGATAAAGGCCAAGATTGAGCTAGTTAAAGCAACTAAAACCCCTGGGGACTGTAGACACAAGGGAGATTTGCACTTCTTGGCAGGTTCTTCTTCACTGATGTTCAGGATATGCATAAAAAGGACAGGGCAAAAGTAAAAAAAAAAAAAAAATTCCCTTGTGCAGGCCTGAGAGGGTGTTCAGGGGAGGGCATAAAGACCCGCCTTTATCACGTTCCCCTCTCTCTCCTACGGAATGAAAGCCTTAAACTTCATGGGGAAGAGCAACAAACCCTGTTGTCCTTAGGGAACTGGCAAAAACTTACTGCAGCTGAAGGGAGGTACAGAAAAATCTCTGTTCCCCTGGGATGAGGCAGGAACACATCTTAGGCCCAGACCTATAGATGGGAGAGGAGCAGGAACCAAAGGAAAGCCCTACCTTCAAGACCCAGGACTCACTGTCTGCCCAGTTAATCATTGCAACAGAGAACACCTCCTACACACATCACCTAGCCAACAAGTGACAAGTGGCTATACCAGGATGATTCCCAGGTTGCAAATGGAAAACTAAGAACAGGGAATTAAATGGGTTACCCAAAGTCCCACAGCCAGTAAATGGAAAAACAGATTTGAACCCAGATAGTCTGGTGCCAAAGTCCCCATAACCACCATGCAATATTTGCAGAGTTAAGAGAGTAGGGACTTGGAGGCAATGAGGCAAATCAGAAGAGTGACTATCCTGGAATGAACAGAAGTGGCCAACAGACCATGTGGTTTTAGGAAAGAGGATGCAATTGACAAGATCAAATTTAGCAGAGCTGTTGAAACAGGTGAGAAAGGAAAAGTGTCCGTTGGATTTAGCAATGTAGGGGATTTTGTTCAACTTTTAACAGTAAGCCGTTTTACTGTAATTGTAAAGATTGGAACCAGAATTCACTGGATTCAGAAATGAATATAGAGTGATGAAGATGAGTTAGTAAAAATAGCCCACTTTCACCAAAAGTTTGGATAGGACGAGGAGTTAGAGCATAGGTATGGAGTGACATGCAAAGAGGAGTGGTTTTTAAAGATAAAAGTGGGCCAGGTGTGATGGCTCACTCCTATAATCCCAGCACTTCGGGAGGCTGAGGCGGGTGGATCACCTGAGGTCAGGAGTTTAAGACTAGCTTAGCCAACATGGCGAAACCCCATCTCTACTAAAAATGCAAAATTTAGCTGGGTGTGGTGATGCGCCTGTAGTCTCAGCTACTTGGGAGACTGAGGTAGGAGAATCGCTTGAACCTGGGAGGCAGAGGTTGCAGTGAGTCGAGATCATACCACTGCATTCCAGCCTGGGCAACAGAGCAAGACCCCATCTCAAAAAAAAAAAAAAAAAAGATAAAAGCGTTTTGGGCTTGCTTATGAGACAGGGTGACAAAGCCAGTAGGATGAGAAAGTTTGTCCTCACAAGAAAGAAGAGTAAATTGAGTCCAATGTAGTTGGTAATAGTTTATAAAATAGAATATAGGCATAAGGAGGTTTGTTGATTTATCTGGGGTATGTTTTGTGGCAGTTTTCTGAGCGTACAAATACCCTTACTTTTTTTTTTTTTTTAAGCTTCTTATAGTATTATTTTAAGAGATATCTAATTTGCTCAATTTCAGTATATTCCTTATGTGAGCTAAGTTTTTATCTATACTTAAAGACACATGTGAATTTCACATACTTCTTGTGTAAATTTTTTTGAGTGAGCTAGCCAGGAAAAAGTTATTTCGTCTTTGCTGCTGTGTGTTGATATGCATTCTGTCAGAATACAACTTTTTGGTAATGCTGCAATAAACTGTCACTCTAATGTGGTAACATGTAATAGATACAATAACTCAATCATTCCATATTACTTGACATAATAAAGAAAATGGCTTGAAAAACACAGCCTAAAGAACAAGGTTGAAACTCTACTTAGCACAGGTTTTAGGCTTTCTACTGTTGTAGGCGATACCTTCGGAGTTGATAGTTTTGGAGGCAAGGACCGTGAAGACTTTCATGTCTTTATCACGATTGCCTAGAATGGTGGATGCCTCAGAATGTCAAAGGTATGGGAAAAGAGGATACAGTCGTTTAGGCTTATTATCAATATTTTAAAGCACATGGCTATTTTAAATTATTTAATCCTGTGTGTGACAATTAGTCAAACCTCCAGAAGTCCTGGAATTTCAACTACAGCCATGAAGTTTCAGCTGAGATTTAGTTTGATGGCCAATTACTATGGGCAACCTAGAAGGCATTGCACCCGGCAGAAGCACTGGAAACATCCTTTCCTTATGCTTCTAAAACTTGAGATGGTATCATCAGCTCCAGTCCCATAGTATCCATCTTATTCTCAATATTCACTCTCTCCATTGATACAAGTGTAGTACTTTTGTTATTTTTAAAAATGCATTGGTTTTTACTCCAAACAGGAGATGGTTTTGTTTATACCAATATCTTAAATATTAAAACATATTAAGGAAAAAATTAAAAGTTTACATTTGGAAATTGAATTGACATTGGGAACTTTAGGTTAACTGTCACAGTGGGTCACAGGAAAGAACTTGGCCAAATTTGTCAACCATATTTGGCCTAGTTTTCTGCATATGTTTGCCAGATGCAACAGCCAGTTTATTGCTGGAGGGCACAAAAATCTGGAGGAAAGGCTTGGCACTTGTGCTGTTTAACCCACTGGGGGGTCTTATTTTGCTGAGATTTTGCCTACAGAGATCTGATTGTACAATAGAGAATGAATGGGAGAATGAGGCTTCTCTTTGCTTTCCATAAACTAGAGATTTATAGAATGCTCGTGTCAAGCATTTTTGGGAACACAGTTGCAAAAAGAAAAGGGAAGATTAAAAATGTTTTCTGTACTGTGAAGAATACAGTTCTAGGTGTGAATGGTCAGGCAAATGAGCCAATTAACAAACATGTACTCTTTATTAAGGGGGCTCTCAATTTCCCGGAAAGTTATCACTCAAAATGGGAAGCATGAATATATATATATTTTTATAAAATTAGCCTGATACATAAAAGAATTTCAGAATTTTTGACAAATCAATCATATAATTAGAAGTTATATATTTATAGCTGATTCAAATCCCAAAATGAATAGAGATGTCAAAGCCTTGAGCATATTGAACATTTACACATGAATAAGCAAGATGGCAGAAACTGTTTTCAGGCAGACCTTTTTTTTTTTTTTTTTTGCCTTTATATGTTTTTGGTGGTTCTTCAACTTGCAATTTCCATATAATATTTTTTCATGTTTACATTAGCATGTAATTAGCATATATATGATTCCATAGTGGGATATGTAAATACTCCCTGCTTCCCAAATAGGTCAAATGACTGTGGGTTTTTATTTTGTTTAATACTATACTTCTAGACTATTTGTTATTTAGACAGTAATTGTATTTTTTTTCTTTTTAATTATTAGTTTGAGTCATGTGGCAGCTTATTAAAGTCCCATTTTTAAGTCAAAGACATTAATGTTTCAGGGCAGGTGTTTGAGTTTCAGAATTTGGAGGAATAGAATTGAACACATTTATATTATTTTTCCCTTTCACCACACTTAGTATTTGAAGACTGTAGTCACTCTTTAACTATCAAATTTTTTTTCCATTATTTTCATAAAACCCTCATACAACTAGACACGTAAACACTATCTCAGAGTCAACTTACTTCTGGACGTAGTCTCTCTGTAACTTCTCAGATCCCTGGGAAATATCTGGGAAATGTTTGAGGCAAATATTTCAATGAAGTTTACCAAATTTGTTTTAATGCTGTGTGTGTGTGTATATATGTGTTGAGTGAAAAAGAGAGAGAAGCACACTATAGAGAATGTATTTCAATGATTAAAACATGCAGAAAATAAACCAGTTAAAGTATCATTTAATTGGACATCTTATCTTTCACCTAATACAGATGTATAAGGATTATGAGTAAAGTTATACATCTTTATATATGTGTGTGTATATATGTATATATGTATGTATACATATATATTTATATCCAAAGGCCTCTGACACAGGCGTGTGCATGTATACACACACACACACAAACACACGCCTTTGCATTTCCTTTTTTGTTTTTGAGACGGATTCTCACTCAATCACCCAGGCTGGAGTACAGTGGCGCGATCTCAGCTCACTGCAACCTCCGCCTCCTGGGTTCAAGCGATTCTCCTGCCTCAGTAGACCACAGGCGCCCACCACCATGCCTGGATAATTTTTGTGTTTTTAGTAGAGACGAGGTTTCACCATGTTCGCCAGGCTGGTCTCTAACTCCTGACCTCAAGTGATCTGTCCGCCTTGGCCTCCCAAAGTGCTGAGATTACAGGCGTGAGCCACTGTGCCCAGCCTGCATTTTATTTCTGGTTAGCTCAGGTCAGTGAGTCATTATTGCTGGGCACAGATGTGAAGTGCTGATGATTTCTCTAACACTGCTATGGGAACAAATGGGGCTAACTGTGGCTGCTCCAGGGAGGTACAGTTTGTAGGGCACTGAGATTGCTGAAAAAGAAAATGACCAGTGATACATGTGTAGGGAGCTGGGGTGGGTGGCTATATACCCTATATTTCTATCTTTCCCTTGGTGATTTGCAGATTTATTGATACAAATATTTTCAGCTAAGTAATTCTTCACATCCTAACATGTGTAATGAAATTCCTACTTGTAGAGTTACTGTGTAATCTTAGTAACCATTTGAAGCATGGAAAAATTTGATTTGGAAACCCTGAAAGCCCTATGATAATAAAAATCATACAGCACTTAACTTGCCTGGTGTATTGTAATTACATTTGTCTGTCTTCCCCCACCCCCATACTGTGATTTCATTAAAAGCGGGGACAAATTTTAAATTTCCAGATTTTACATTTCACAGTTTCTTATAGCAGAAGTATTCAATAAAGCGTAGTTGAATGAAGAAAATGGTGAATGAAGTTTAATGAAACATCAGGATCTCTCTATTTTGTTATCTTTACCAAAATCATTATATTTTTTTGCTTGGGTAAGTGGCAGAAATTTATATTTCTTTTTTTGTATTTACTGAGACTGTGAAAGAACTATGATATTCGTAATGAAAAGAACACTGGAATGATAATATCAATAGCTGATTTTAAATGTTGGTGTCACCTCCTAGAGCCTTCATTTCTTCATCTGTAAAATGGGCTAATATCTACCCCGTGTAAGTGTTATTTCAGTTATATTTCTTTCTTTCTTTATTCGGGAAACTCTTGAAAATCTCCCATAATCCTAAACTGCCTAGCTAATATAGTAAGGATACAATTTTGAAACATTTTCTGATGCTTTAAAAAAAAATCCCTGTAAATCTTGCTCTGCAGGTGCCATGCTCATGGATGAGGGACTGAGAGCCTCTATTGCTTTAGGAGTAGGGCAGGGACAGCCTACAGTCCAGAACACATGTGCCCTGGCAGCCGTCAGAGAAGTTTGTATAAAAACCAGGATTTGCTGAAAATTCTAAAGCTTACATTTAAATATGAAGAAGAAACCCTGAGGATCTGAGACAGGATCTTATGTAAAGTAAGATGCAACCACATAGGAAAGGAGGACCCTTCCAGTGGGGCAAAGTGATGCTTGAGGAGAGATTGAGGATGGGGATCAAGAACAAGGCGATTAAAAACAACACAAAACGCTTGGGAAGGCTGAGGAGGGAGAAGCAGAAGAGGCTCTATCTCCCTGATCCTCTGGAACCCTGGGGGAGTGCCTTTTGAGGATTTCCAAACCACTCTGGCACAGGCAGTAGAGTTGAAAAGTGGCCTGTTGAAGAAAAGACCATTCTACTCACGTCTTTTCCAGGTACCTCATGTCTTAAAATTGAGCCAGATGTTCTGGAGGGACAGATGTCGTGACCTTATAAGTAGGCATCAGCACACCTTGCCAGGTCCCAGTAGCTCAAAGCAAGGAAATCGGTGGCAGAGATTACAGGGTGCCCCTCTCCAAGCTGGGATCACAGCTGAGTCTGTGTGTCAGAGCTGAGATGAGGAGTCTAGTCAGTTGGGGGAGATGGCCAGAAGCAGGCATTGTTTGGTGCCTATGACCAGAGGACCATCCCAGGCACATCAGAAACAGTTACAGTTAAGTTAGAAGCCAGTAACCACCAGCGACCAGGCAAGATTAGCCATGCCTTACTCAGACTTTAGCAGCCCACCCAAGAAGGGCAGTAATGAGAGCAGATGTTCTTTTGCCACCACAGCGTTACTTACACTTCCTCTGAGGAGGTGCTAGCATGCCAGAAGGAGGGGAAAGAGAGAAAACAACCCGAAAGACTGAAAATCTGCCCCAAATTGACTATTTTTCAGAAAACCCGAGTGATACCAAATGAACCAGATTAAAACGTTTGTTTTGTTTTGCATTTTTATCACCAAGGGAGAATGGAGACTTGTGAGCAACATGAAGTCAGTTATGTGATGGAAAACGCAGTTTTTAAAAAAAATTATTTTTTGCACATCTGTATTATAATGAATACATTTCCAATCTCTCTTTTTAACTTGCAGATGTATAGTGTTCTCATTTATAATGTATGTGTTTGGAGCATCTTATGGTGTACAGAATGCTTTCCCATACGCCCTCTCATCCGTTCCTTACCATAACACAATGAGGTAATGTCAATATTATTATGCTTATGTTTCAGGAAGTTGAAGATTTGTCCAAGAGCAGATAGCTGAAGAGAGAGAGAAAGAAGAGAGAACAGCTTACAGCTCAGGTCCTCTCTCCATGCTTAGGAACCACTACAAATGCTATGGTCTTGAGTCTCACTTTGTTTCCCTCTGGAAACCACACGTGCACTTTGTTTGCGACAGTATGGGTATGGTTATTTTGTTAGTTCTTACACATTTATTTTAAAATTTAATGAAGTAGTGCCATAAAGCTTTATCAGGATGTATTGAAAATGAAAATAGTCTCTTGTTATCTAGCATACAACTGATTCTTTCAATTTGGTTTGGTTAGTCAGAATCTTACCAGAAGTCTGTCCAGGTGATTTAGTTGAGAGCATCAAAACCAACCAAAATAAAACAAAAACAATAGCCCATAGCAAATTCATTCTGATCATTTCACATCCTAGAGAAAAGTGCAGAGAAACAAGGGTGAGTCAATATTTTATAAATTCAGGGTCAATACTGTATGCAATGTCAATAGTGTATGAGTTCCAAAGGATTTGTGTCACTATTACATTAGAAATGATCCACTTTTATTTGATGTATAGTAGATCTGGCCATATAATGGCCAATAAATAAATAAATAAAACTCCCACACCAGAATACAAAGGATAGAGGGCAAACATATTTCATACGATAATTGCAAACCACTTATGGGCTTCAGTACAAAGTAACAGAGACCATCTCTTCTCTTTGGCTTTTCATTCATTTTTAGCATTAGTGAATTTATGGTCTGTGCTCTTGACCTTGAGCCCTAAGAGGTGTGTGTCTTTGCCATGCTTCCATGGCTACATTTTAGGAGAGTGAGTGTGCATTACATATCCATAATCCAGATCTTAGATAGTAGAGGGGTGCCATTATAATTTGTGGAGAGGCCGGGCGTGGTGGCTCAAGCCTGTAATCCCAGCACTTTGGGAGGCCGAGGCAGGCGGATCACAAGGTCAGGAGATCGAGACCATCCTGGCTAACACGGGTAAACCCCGTCTCCACTAAAAAAATACAAAAAACTAGCCGGGCGAGGTGGCGGGCGCCTGTAGTCCCAGCTACTCGGGAGGCTGAGGCAGGAGAATGGTGTGAACCCGGGAGGCGGAGCTTGCAGTGAGCTGAGATCTGGCCACTGCACTCCAGCTTGGGTGACAGAGCGAGACTCCGTCTCAAAAAGAAAAAAAATAAAAATAATTTGTGGAGAGAGGCTATAATTTGGTGCTCAGGGATTACCTCCTTTGTATATGTTTGCCCACTGCATGCTACCATTTATTGTAAGCTTTTAATTCATGATCTTGATTCTAGTTGAATCTGTGGAGCTATTGGTCATGAGTATAGAAATAGATCTATAGGGTTTTCTTGAATGGCATTTTTCATTGCTAATGTGTTTTGTGACCAGCCAGGTTTATGGATAAATCCAGTTTTTCTGTTTCTCTGAGAGGTATGCATCAAAGCAGTTTTTTCCTCTTAGGAATTTTAATTTCCCTTCAGGGTTCAGTGGACCATTTAGTACCTCCATTATCTCATAACTTATTCTTACTATTTAAATGATTTTTGTTTTTAGGATGTTAAAATAGCATGTTGGTCCTTTTACATAACTTTTATTTTCAAAGTCAGACCAAACAAACTACCAGAGTGCTGTAAATTTGCGCCTTACATTTGTTTGGGATTCTTTTTATATTCATATTTTTAGAGTCTTCATAGGCAAGCAGAAATTTTCCATCCCCTCTCCACTGATCACCATTGAGGACAGGGCATGAGATGGGCAAACCCATGCTTTTGTGTGTCTGTGATGGCTAGCCTCTTTGTTACACACTTTATATTGGTCATTATCTGATAGAATTCCAACAAATGAAAACATGCCCAAGTTAAAGAAATTAAATCTCCTTATCCATCACCTTAGAAAAGTGACAACACAGCATGTATATAATTTAAAATGACTTGTTTGAATATTTATTGCTAGATTGGGAGAACATTTCTACTGATAAGAAGCTCCTTTGATTTATCAAAGTTTTCCATATTATTTGTTAATTAACTCCATGTCCTTAATATCCACAGCTCATTTTTCCTATGATAATGACTCCATTGTGCAACATATAAATATAATGAAAAATATCCCTACCTGTATTAAAAATTGAGAAACCTCAATTTAATTCACACACATTGTATTTTGTAGTCAACTCAGGACTGTAGTTATATAACTTGAGTTATTATTGCTGGAGCAACAAGATAAGAGAGGCATTGAAACACTAAAAAGAGAATGCAGTGGACCAGGATGGTAATGTTGTCCTTGTAACAAGCCTACTCCTGCCATTGCTGTTAGATGAAGGTTTTCTTTTTCTTTTTTAAGTATTATATAATTATATGCAATTATTTTTGTCCTTTGGTTTTCGTATTATCTTTTTCCTCCTCTTTTTGATATGAAAATGACATTAACTGGAAAATATAAACCAATAAGATTTGAGCTGTTTAATATTTTAAAAGATAATCTGCCAGGTTTCAAGTTATTTCCTCATTTGGATCTAGCATGCAGCACTTACTGATATGAATTCTCTAACTCATGTCTATTTAAAAGTATTGTGTACACATTTCAGCAAATTTTGGCAAAAGGGCGTCCTCTGATGGGGAAGTGACTGTTCCTTTCTTTTGCCATTTCCCAGTCTTAAACCCTTGTTTTTACATCAAGCTCCTTTGTTAAGGATTCAACATAAAAGTCTTTGATACTATTGAGTCCATCTCTGACTCATTATTAGCCAACACTCTGTGTCTGGCTGCCAACTTTTCCGTAAGTGGTAAGGTCAGCCTCATACAGTATTGCACAGCCTTTCCCATTCCTTTGGCGTCAGTGAGAATCAAATGATTCAACAGTGAAAAGCAAACTCTTGGACTGGAATAGCAAGATGACCCATCTCTAAACAAAGCAAACTGATGTTCAGACTAGGTAGGATTCTCTCATGCTTAACATGCATCTTACTGGTTCTTTATGAAGAGCTTTCTCTTGGTAAGAGTACTTTTTAATATTTGTCTTTACCACAGGTAATCAGCATCTGTAATTCATGATTTCTCTCCTTAGTTAACAAGGCTATGGGATATTTGAAAACAACTTAGGGTCAGCATGATATAGTGGAGAAGGTGTTGAGTCAATACACCAGATGTGTACCATCTGGGTGCTCATTGAGAGGCCTGTTACCTTCTCTTAGTCTGTAACTTCATCTGTAAAATGGAAATAATCTTATCTGCTTCACAAGGTTGATGCAAAAGTGAATATGTATAAAATTACTTGGTAAAATGTAAAACCCTATTCATATTTAAGGGACTGCTATCCTTTTAAGAAGCAGAAGTGTTTGCTGTCATCATTTGAGAGAAGTTGGGAATACTGGAACCTTTTAAAAATTGCAGCATAATGTCTTGGAGTGATTTGTTAAATACTGACTTAAACTAGTAGGATTTTCCTGTTTTCTTTTTCTTTTTTTGAGACAAGTTCTTGCTCTATCACGTAGGCTGGTATGCAGTGGTGTTGGTGTGATAAGGGTCAGTGCAGTCTCAACCTCCTGGGCTCAAGTGATCCTCCCGCCTCAGCCTTTTGAGTAGCTGGGACCACCAGGGTGTGCCACTGTACCTGGCTAATTTTTGTAGTTTTTGTAGAGCTGGAGTCTCACCATGTTGCTCAGGCTGGTCTCAAACTCCTGGGTTCAAGTGATCCTCCTGCCTTGGCTTCTCAAGGTGTTAGGATTACAGGCGTGAGCCACCATGCCCAGCCAACTAATGGAAGTTTCAGTAGTCAAAGTGTAGCATTTTCCTTAATCTTTGGCTCTGTAAGGGTATTATGGTATATTGGAAAATCTTTTCTCTTTAACCACAAAATTTAAAATGAAACTGGATTTGAGTTAGCTAGTACTCTTTCAGTAAATTGTGTGTATTTCCTTTTAAGTAATTTGCTTCTTCCAATTGTTTCATCTTTATCATTCATTCTCTTTCCTCAGTCCTTTATTCGCTGCTGAGGGGAAGCAATGAAGAATGTCCTTTGACTCTGCCCAGTTTTTTATGCACACACACAAACCTTTTTTTTTTTTTTTTTTTAGAGGCAGGTGTAAAGGAAATGTAATATATTTTTTAAACCTAGTGGTGAGTGTGCCAATTAAGGAACTTGTAAGTAAAAGTTGAACTTTGGAGCCAAAACGATTGTTGGGGCTCGTCATCTTCATAACGAAAGTCTTTGCAATTATAATTTCATTTGGCAAAGATGAAGTTGTACCCTTGGGAGATGCCTTGTCAAATCTTTATCCATGATTCTGAATTGATTCCAGCCAGACTTTGTTATCGGCAAACTACTTCATATCCTTTCTTTGTGGTGTGTGCCTTTAACCTCAAGAATTCAGTTTGTGAACACTGGAATAGTGTTCACGGAAAGTGTTTGGAGAAGAGCCCCTTTTAAAAATTACAGTCATTAAGGTATAATGCCATATGGGCTCAAGGGGTGGCAGAGAGGCTGAGCGGCTTCTTGTTCATTAAGACTGAAATATTTATATGAGCAGTAATAATAAGAGCATATTTCAGAGTCTGTGTGGTATGAAATTGAGCAGTGATGCAATTAGATAATATTGACAGCCCCTATTGTAATTATGTAAATAGTACTAAGTTCAGCTCTCCTTTTATCTTTCATTTCCGTGTGCACATGTACGGAGAAGGCTAGAAAATATATAAATGTTGGGCGGGAGTGCTTGGCTGTTTATTTATAGGACACAGTATGCTTATGTTCCCCTGAGTTATTTATTTATTTATTTTCATCCAAATTAAGCAAGTCCAGTGGGTTCCCAGAGGGGACATGCAAATATGTGTTTATTTGGAGAAATGCTTAGTGTTAAAGCATCCAGATGAGGACCCTGACAACCTCATAGGTCCATTCTGAGTACTTCTCTTTTGGAGCTGTGTGTTGGAATCCCACTTGACTAATACTAATACTTTTTTTTTTAACCTTTCGAACAGATAATTTAAAGTTGTTCTCCATTGAGATGTTTTCTATGTCTAGCTGCCTATCAATCTTTCCATCTCAATGCAGAAGTATTTGATTAGTGTATTTAAGGTAATAAAGATGCCACCAGTAGTGTCACCTTGATTGATGCTAATTATAAGTCTTTAATGGTTCCTCTGCTTTGGCCACTGTCTCTACAGATTGTGATTTTTATGGTTAAAATAGTGCCCTGCTGTCCAAAGGCTTAATATAAATTCTGGTCTCCCTTTCTTTAATGATTTTGCATGCAGTGGTATAATCCCAGTAACATACATTATCTTCGTTAAAAGCAAGCAGTGACTTTCATAGGGGCGATTAATGCATTTTTAAGGAGCTTGAGGAATCCTTGTTGGGATCATAGCAGAGGTTATGATGATTGTGCTTCGTGGGCATTAGAATTAGCAGCAATGTTGCTAGACTGTCTGAAAATAATTGAAGATTTTTATGCATTCCCCATTTAGCACATTAATGTTGTAAATAAGACTGTAACTGCAATGGTAGAAAGGCAGGATTTGCAACCTGAAGATGCTATCGGTATGTGGCTGTCAGACCAACGAAATGAAAAGCAAGTTAAATTATATGAGGGCTTTTCCTTCTTTAGAACAGTCTTAAACAGATTTGGGGTCAGTCAATTTGAAATATCTGTTGATGAAAATATCTCTTATCCTGAAGTTTTTCAGGCTGAATTTTCACAGTGCTAATATATGTTTAGTCTTTAATCTCCTTACTCAAGTCCAGTTTTAAATAAGAAGAAATGTGCCTAGTAATATACACATTTATGGGACTTTCAAGGTATGGATAATTTGCTTATGTAAATATATGCCCATATACACTACACATACTAATACTTCTCTGAAATGACATATCTTATTGCAGACAAGCTTAACATGAATTAAATCGATGCCCTGCTATCTTGTAAGAGCAGTTTACTTTCACATCAGTTACAATGCATAGCTTCTAGCATGTAGCGGGTATTTTAAAATAGTGCTTTAATGCTCTTATTGAAAAGACCTTGATAATTTAAAAAATTGTTTTTTAAAAGCACATTTATATTGGCACACATTAACGTTATCATGTACGTGTTTTCTCCTATTTAATTTTACTATATTCTATGCTTACAAATTAAGCTAGATGGAACTACAATAAAATGTTAGGTGTTTGTATCATATTACTTTCCACTAGTTTTATTCAGTTCTAATGATAGTATCATACTATAATGTCCTCTGTTAGTGCTAACCACTGTCTTCTAGACAAAATTGTTGACTTCTAGTAAGGAGAAGATACTTTTAAAATTTTTGAACCATTTACATTTTCAAAGAAGGGAATGCTAAATTGCTTTATAGGAAGGTAGTTATTCCCCAAGTGATACTGGCTGATAGGAAGAAACCACAGACCTCAGAAGCCAAGCTTGGAAGAGTATTCCTCTTGAAATAGCATCTATTCAACATTTCTGGGGCTAGCTATAGTTGATAGTTCTGGTTGATTAACAAAAGTCTACCTAATACTTATTTTCTGGTGGAAATTTGAGGAGATATGCCCAGCTACATAGCGATTATTAGAAAATGCCTCAATTTACAAGCATTATGTTGAAACACTTGTGACATCTACTTTGGGTGTTTACAATAATGACTTACTTGCAAAGTCTTTTATTTTGCCATAATATAGTTTAAGGCAATTGTTTGATATGTTAATGTTCAGAAGTTCTGAGGTGCTCTCTTAGGTAACGGTTATCATCAGCAAGCTATTGGACATCTTTTCACCACAGTGATAATACAGAAAACACACACAGAGTGTAACCTCTCTCACAGGGAACCTTTATTTTTAGAGCGTCACTCCGACATTCTAAACATGGGCAGAGCAGAAAGGGGTGTTAGAAAGCTTGCGATGGATGACGAGGGCTGGAATTAAATGACCTAGGATTGACTGGGGAAGAAGACTGATATGGGAGCCTATGGGATTGTTAGTGGAGATCTGCATGGTAATTAATCCCGTGTGAAGACAAAACGTACCCTCCAATCTGTTTGTCTACTCATTCCGCCATTGTCATGCTCTGCTGATTATCGATAGTGTCATTAGAAAAACCAGAGAAAGAGTCTTCTGTGGGTGTCAACAATCTGTAGAGGTCTAACTAAGCATTAGAATGACATCTTGTGTGATTCTACAATGAGAGGCGCAAAACTGCTTGATCAGAGGAGGTGTGGGCTGCATTGTTTATTCTCTCTTGCTGTGTGGATAATTTTCTTTTGTAGTTTTGATAAATTAACATTGGCTCATGTATTCAGCAATATTCAACAGGAAACTTTTTTTTTTTTTAAGCCCCAGGGCTTGTGTTTAAAAATGCAGGTTAGTTCTCAGAGGCTTTCAAAAGCATTTCTGCATCATGCTACTAATTAAGATAAGGTTATCATTTTAAGTTATACCAGGAATGCAATTAGAGCTTCTAGTGAGAATTGTAGCAATCAATTTTATACAAATTATTCAGACCTGGTAAGGTAGAATACAGTTTTAATAGGACAAGTGAACATACTGTGATTTATTAGATATAATGTGAATTCAAAAGACACCTGAACACAGCATCTGTAACACATCATGTAGCCCAAGTCACTGGGACACTAGTTCAACAGCCCTTCACTGGGAGAGATTTAGTAATATGCCTCCCATTCTCCATTGTTCAGTGACTGTTATTTTGGATTTTGAGAGGGATTTTTGTTTTTCGGTTTGAATGGTTTTCAACATGAGAAAGGATACAAAGCGCAGATGAGTGATTCCTCTCGTTTATCTAGACTGATGTGCTGCAGAGCTGTGGGTCAGTCCTACTTTTCATTCCTTTTACTTTTGTGGGATCCACAGAGTCCAGGTGACCAGCTGACAGTGTAATTAACTATTTTTTCTACACTGTCCATCTCTGCTAAGAGTATTTGGTGTTGGATAAGAAACTTACATGTGTTATCTGCCAACTGTCAGTAATTACTCATTCATTGAATGGATACCTGTTTTCTAAGGATGTATGAGAACTGCAAGGTTGAATAGCTCCTGAGGAGGCTGTAGATCTTTTCTTCCTAGGATCACTGCAGGTCATCTGGAGCTCTCCATTAGGTCATAAATTACAATACTTCTGGGCTTCCTTTTCTTAAATCTTTTAAGAATATCTGGAACACCTTTTACTACTCCCTGGTTGACTTTTGTTCTCATTTGACCTATCAGCTTGTTCTACATTTTTCCATGCACCGAAATTCCTCAAATTGCAGTTGTTCATTCAATGTATATCTAGAGATTTTCCATCGTGTGCCATGCATTGTGCTAGATATTGGACACATGGTGGTGAAAAAGGATACTGTACTAATATCTGTAACATATGACTGCCTTTCCCACCTCCACCATTAAGCATGTAACATCCCTTCCCAGCACTTGTGACCTTGCCTTGTAATTTACAGGGAAGATAAATATCCTCTAGTACAATCTCCTCTGTCTTCTCCTTTCTTCTGTATCTGCCATTATCCGCAGCTGAAAGGTGTTTTCTTTCTTTTCTGTCTCATAGAAAGTGTCACCTCTCCTCCATTAAATTGCCATGATTAAGATAATTTTCTTTAATGTTTCTTTCTAGGCATTAATTTTTCCAATAATTTCTCTTTTTGCAATAATTTTTCTTTTTCTTTCTTTCCTGCATTAATTTTTTTTCTCTCTACTTTATCTCAATCTTTCTTACTCTTCCTTTGGCCAAGAAGCAGGCCCGTGTTTTAACTCAACCCTATCCAGAAACAATAAGTAAAAAAATCTGTTACTCATTCAAACTTCCTAGTTGCTAGTTTCTTGAAAGTGTGCCTACACAAATTATGATTTTTCTTCTTCATGTCTCTGTCTTATTACAACAGTCTGACTTCTGGACCAGCAAATCTCTAGACCAATACATACCAGTGGCCAAAGTTTACTTCTCACTTCATTTAGCCTCGTACTAACATTCGTTATTGCTGCGTCTTTCCTACTTCTGAAAATCGGCAGCTATCTTGAATCCATAGTGTCATTTCTTCATCCTCAGTTTCTTAGGCTGAGTTGTCCTTTTTTGCTAACCCTTTTGGTGACAATGTCCCTCAGGGTTTCAACTTTAATATTCTTCTTTACTTACTCTGTGTGAGGAGGTTCTTAAAAGAAGAGGCTTCAAAGGTGAACTGTGAATGCCCTAAAATCATGTGCTACAGGCCAGGCGCGGTGGCGCACGCCTATAATCCCAGCACTTTGGGAGGCCAAGGTAGGTGGATCACATGGTCAGGAGATTGAGACCATCCTGGCTAACATGGTGAAACCCTGTCTCTACTAAAAATACAAAAA
>NC_045438.1:146319032-146385903 GCF_002776525.5 Piliocolobus tephrosceles
AAAAAAAAAAAAAAAAAAAAAAAAAAAAAAAAGCCAGGAGTGGTGGCGGGTGCCTGTAGTCCTAGCTGCTCAGGAGGCTGAGGCAGGAGAATGGTGTGAACCCGGGAGGTGGAGCTTGCAGTGAGCCAAGATTGTTCCACTGCACTCTAGCCTGGGCAATAGAGCAAGACTCCATCTCAAAAAAAATTAAAAATTAAAAAAAAATTTTTAAAAAATCGTATGTTACATATATGGTGTGGGTACCTACATTTTTCTGAGAAAAGGGTTTGTAGGTTTCATGTGATTCTCAAAAGGTGCCAAAGACCAAACTACAGCTGAAACCTCATTCCTTGAATGGTGGCATCCTCTTCCATGGTGTTCTGCTCTAAACCCTCGTCTGCATTTGTACTGTATTCTATCTCAGGTTGACGCATTGCTCTTGACCTAAGTTCTTAAAGAATCTTCCAGTTGTCTTCTTCTTCTACACTCAGTTTTATGCCAAATTCTTTCCATTATGATTCACAAATATTATTGGTCTGTCATTGTTTTGTCTTAGTTAGATTCCCTGTCACCAGTTTTTCTCACCATCCTGGTCTAATCTGCACGATGTCTCCAGAAATATCTTTTGATGTATCCTAAAATTAAAAAGCCTGCTCATAGGATTTTCCCTCATTTACTATTCCTCAGTACATTCATTCCTTCCTCCTCTACAGGTCAGATTCCAAGTGAGAAATCATTTGAATTATAAAAGCCTTCAATATGATTCTCCTTACTTATATAACTGTTCCTCAGCTTATGAACACTTTGAACCCTTTGCAATTAGCCAAGCGAAAACTCTCCCTTCAACCTTTAAAGGTTTGCTTAAAAATCAAGTGACAAAAGACAGGTTAATAGGAGAAGAGGCATACATGTTTATTAACATGCACTGGAGTCTTAACAAAATATAAGAACCCAAAGAAATGGCCAGATGGTTAACACCTTTTTTTTTTTTTTAGATAGGGTCTCACTCTGTTACCCAGGCTGGAGTTCTATAGTGCTATCTTGGCTCCCTGCAGTCTCAACCTTCTGGACTCAGGTAAACCTCCTACCTCAGCCTCCTGAGTAGCTGGGACCACAGGTGCACATGACTACACCCAAATCATTTTAGAAAAATTATGATTTGGGCTGGGCACGGTGGCTTATGGCTATAATCCTAGCACTTTGGGAGGCCAAGCTGGGCTGATCACTTGAGGTTGTGAGTTCGAGACCAGCCTGGCCAACGTGGTGAAACCCTGTTACTACTGAAAATACAAAAAAATTAGCTGGGTGTGGTGGCATGTGCATGTAGTCCCCAGGTATTCAGGAGGCTGAAGTGTGAGGATCACTTGAACCCAGAAAGTGGAGGTTGCAGTGAGCTGAGATTGCACTACTGTACTCCAGCCTGGGCAGCAGAGTGAGACTCTGACTTAAATATATATATATAATTTTATATAATTTGTAGAGACAGGGCCTCACTAGGTTGCCCAGGCTGGTCTCAAACTCCTGGGCTCAAGCAGTCCTCCTGCCTTGGTCTCCCAATGTGCTGGGATTACAGGCATGAACAACTGTGCCTGTACTGGTTGACTCTTTCTTTCTTTTTTTTCTTTTTTCTTTTTTTTCTTTTTTTTTTTTTTTTGTTTTTGAGATGGAGTCTCTCACTGACACCTGGGCTGGAGTGCAGTGGCATGATCTCGGCTCACTGTAACCTCCACCTTCCAGGTTCAAGCGATTCTCCTGCCTCAGCTTCCTGAATAACTGGGATTACAGGCACCTGTCACCACGTCCGGCTAATTTTTTGTATTTTTAGTAGAGACAGGGTTTCACTATGTTGGCCAGGCTGGTCTCAAACTCCTGACCTCATGATGCGCCCGCCTCGGCCTCCCAAAGTGCTGGCATTACTGGTGTGAGTCATCACGCCCAGCCTGATTGACACTTTCATACCATTTTGAGGTTACAGAAAGAATGAAAACTTTGATTATGGCAAAACAGGTTATGAGAGGGCAAGAAGAGCAGGCCTGGCTAGCAAAGGTGGTCTTCTTATGTAGCTGAAACCTCACAGGTGGCAGCCCTCAGAGAAAATAGATGGTAAATGTTTCTTTAGACCTATAAGGCATCAGACCCTCAGGTCATGTTTCCTAACTCTGGACAAGGGAGAGGGTCAGAGAAAGCATGGATGCATCAATGCCAGTTGTCTCTACAGATGTAAATCTCCCCTACAGAAGACAGCTTTTCGGCTGTTCTTGTATTTCTAGCCCTTCTGAATAGCCATCTTGAAATATATCAAAGAAGTATATTTTGGGGCGAAATATTTTGGTTTCCTTCACATTTCTCCAGATGTGTTATGCTGCGGTTTTCTCTCCCTGGAAAGGAACTCCTCTTGGATCTACATAGATGTTTCCTATTTATCTCCCACGATCCAGCAGAGCCATTACTCTGGTCCCAGCCAGCATTCAACATGACTTCCCTCTTGTCCATAACTCTGTTGTTGGATTGACAACATTCAATATTCTCGCTTTGTTCCCATCTCTCTCTCCAACAATATGAGAGGCCAGGGAATTTGTAGCGAATGTTTGTTATCTGAGTCTCCTTAGCCCTTCAAAAAGTGCATGTTGACAGATCACACACTCTGAACTTCATTTGGACATTTATTTAGATACAAAAGGCATTGTAGATCATTTTTGGATCAAACAAACACATCAACTTTTTCAGATTTCCTTTCTGAGTAAGACTCCAACTGCTGTGGTTAAAACTGCAGTTATCATCCCTGAAATTCTCCTCATGATATAGTCTACATGAATGTGTATCATATGTAATATATGTTGTTATACATGTAATATATGTTATATACTAGCAGAAAGGCCTGGATCTATTTTATGAAACAAGATGAACAGCATATATAAGTGTGTAATATATTTTCTGTGATGTACTTTTTAAAGAGAAGGTAAATCTTGAGTATGTTGACCACAGATCTGGGATAGTTGATGTGTGAGTTCAGTGGTAATTTGGTATTTTGCAACTTTTCAGCAACTTTGTGCAAGGAGAGATCTCTTCCACTCCCCCTTCCATGGATCTTATTCTCCTTCTTGCCCATGGTTAAGGCAACATTAGATCAAAGCAATTGATATCTCTGTGCCTTAAATTTCACAGTGTCACACATTAATAAAAGTGATGGATATTTTTCTCTTTTCTGAGAGTTTGTTAGATTTTTAAAGGTATTTTATTAACAAGATGTATCCTAGGGAAATACATTTTATCACCTATCACTATCTTAGTAACATGTTTTGCTAATGAGGAAACTGGGTCACAGAGAAGTTAAATTACTTTCCATGAAGTTTTTGTCAGAGAACCATTAAGTGTGATATCATTAAAATTTACAGTAAATTTCATTTAGAAAAAAATGTAGTGCTTCATCATCTGTATTAGTACTTTATCCTAAGTCAACCTGGTAAATAGTTTCTAGATACAGTACAAAGCTAGAGGACCTTACCTTCTGATCCAGTGAGCCGTTAAATAGTTTCTAGATACAGTACAAAGCTAGAGGACCTTACCTTCTGATCCAGTGAGCCATCTTCCGTCTTTCCTTCTGCTCTCTGTATCTTTTTTCTTTTCTTTTCAAGATGGGGTCTTGCTCTGTCATCCAGGCTGGAGTGCAATGGTGCAATCTCAGTTCACTGCAACCTCTGCCTCATGGGTTCAAGCGATTCTCCTGCCTCAGTCTCCCGAGTAGCTAGGACTACAGGCGTCCACACTGCGCTCGGCTAATTTTTTTTGGTTTTTTTTTTTTTTTTTGTATTTTTAGTAGAGATGGGGTTTCACCATGTTGGCCAGGCTAGTCTTGAACTCCTGGCCTCAAGTGATCCACCTGCCTCAGCCTCCCAAAGTGTTGGGATTACAGGCATGAGCCACCGCACCCAGGTGCTCTCTTTATCTAATGTAGAGAAAAATAACACAGAGATTCTTATTCATATTTTTATGAAAAATTTAAAAAAGAAAGATATTTGTAAAAGGAGTAGGTGTAGAAAGAGTTAATTTTCTTTCTGACACTTCTTAAAATATGAAAGGAATTAATTATTTGGCTGTTAGGTAGATTAATTAGGTGATGGGCATTCTGTTTTTTTTTGTTGTTGTTGTTGCTGGTATCTTTTCTGAATACTTAAAGACGTCTTTGGCCAGTTGCAGCGGTTCGTGCCTATAATTCCAGCACTTAGGGAGGCCGAGGTGGGTGGATCACCTGAGGTCAGAAGTTGGAGACCAGCCTGACCAATGTGGTGAAGCCCTGTCTCTACTAGAAATGCAAAAATTAGCTGGGTGTGGTGGTGGGCGCCTGTAATCCCAGCTACTTAGGAGGCTGAGGTAGGAGAATTGCTTGAACCCAGGAGACGGAGGTTTCAGTGAGCTGAGATCACACCACTATACTCCAGCCTGGATTATAGAGCAAGATTCCGTCTCAAAAAAAAAAAAAAAAAGACTTTTTTTTCCTTTTAAACACTTTAATATTTGGGTTTGAATAGACAGAATTTAAATAGAAGCCATTCTCTATTACCTGGGATTTTTGTTTTATTTTTGTTTTTGAGACAGGGTCCTGCTCTGTCACTCAGGCTGGAGTGCAATGGTGCAATCACGTCTTACTGCAGCCTTGACCTCCTTGGGTCAGGTGATCCTCCCACCTCAGCCTCTTAAGTAGCTGGGACTATAGGCATGCCTGGCTAATTTTTTGTTGTTGTTGTTGAGACAGGGTTTCGCTATGTTGCCCAGGCTGGTCTTGAACTCCTGGACTCAACTGATTCACCTGACTCAGCCTCAGATTCCCAAAGTGCTGAGATTACATGCATGAGCCACCGCACTGGCCTTACCTGGAACTTTTACTTCAAACTTCCTTTCAGCCTATAAAAAGTTGTGTTACAAAACATCTGAATCCAAATTCTGCCTCCTTACCTTGGCACCAGCAACTCGGTCTTGGCATGAGTCTATGCATTAGTCTCAGACTGATTCCATTCATGTTAGTTGAGGCCACCTCGTATGTATTTTCTTTTGTATGAGAATGGAGCCTAGTTTTATAAATATGATAAAATGCACTGGATTTTTTTTCTTTTTCTGGAAGGAATTTTGAAAGCTTGAACTGTTGTCTCCTGGAGTATGTTAGAGTATAGGGATGTCTCAAGATATCTGACTTTGTCCATGAACTTCTGCATATCCTTGATTATCAAATATCACATACCACAACTGGAAGTATGTTTTATGATCATTCATTAATCCTCTCCATTGCAAAGGCTGAGTGGCACATTTAAGAGGTTGGGGAACATGACCTGATGGGCACACTCCTTTTAACATTGCTTCATTGTAAGGCAGATTGATGAGGGCCCCTGCTACTGTCCTGAAAATTGTATATGTCCTCTGGATCCAAAGTACTGTTGCCCCTGTTTCGTTCTTATTTTTGTTTATGACTTTTAGTACCTCCTAGGCTTTTATTCAAGATCTCATGTGAACTTTCTGTATCTTATCTTTTCTGCCTTTGTGATGCTACCAATTAGATTACAGATAGAACATCACACCTGCTTGGTGCATCCCGGAATGGGCCCTATATACATTAATTATTCACTTTTCTGCACCTGTTCAATCCTGATTTAACAATAGCAGTCTTATCAGACTGAAGCTTGCTGCTTTAAGCAATATCTTTGCAGAATATTTTCTTTTGGATCTTGATTTCTATAGATGAGTCTAAAGGTGCTACCACCCATAGTAGTTCTCTAAAGGCATTGAAACAATGTTGTTAATCTGTGGGCATGATGAGAAAGTATACCTTAATAACATAGACATTAGATTGCCTGTTAAGAGTTAACTTGCATAAATCTGCACAAAATGGATGTGATTTATCGTGAGTAATTGTTAACTCAAAATTTTCTATAAATAGAGACTCAAGAGATTACGGGACCCATAGATGCTAATCAAGGTGGACTATGGGAAAAATCTGAGAGGCAGGACTGGAAAGTGGTTATCATTTACTAATCAGAAGCATTATCAGAGTATTGTATCCTGTTTTGAAAAGGGCTATACAAATATAACCAGGTTAGCAACTAAGAAAATGTAGAAAAGGAAAGTCACAAAGGCAAATACTGTTGATGTTTGATGTTCATGTAAGCAAAGTCTGGTGGAGAGGAAGTCTTGAATAAAAGACTTGAACCTTACCAACAAAACTACTGATAAATTTAGCATCTATTGTGCCAGGCATATGCTAAAAACTTTATCTGCACTGTTCTCATAAATTCTCAAAAGGGATTTTGACCTACTGTTGCATTTTTTTCTTTCCAACTTTTGTTTTAGGTTCAGGGATCCATGTGCAGGTTTGTTACATGGGTGAATTACGGTCACTGGAGTTTAGTGTACAGATTATTTTGTCACCCAGGTAATAACCATAGTACCGAAAGGTGGTTTTTCGATCCTCACACTCCACCATCAAATAGGCCCTGGTGTCTATTGTTCCCCTCTTTGTGTCCTTGTGTACTCACTATTTAGCTCCCACATCTAAGTGAGAACATGTGGTATTTAGTTTTCTTTTCCTGCATTAATTTGCTTAGGGTAATGGCCTCCAGCTGTGTCCATGTTGCTGCAAAGGACATGATTTCATGGTTTTTATGGTTGCATAGTATGCCATGGTGTATATGTACTGCATTTTCTTTATCCAGTCCACTGTTGATGGGGATTTAGGTTGATTCCATGTCTTTGCTTTTGCAAATAGTCCTGCAGTGAACGTGTGTGTGCATGTGTCTTCATGGTAGAACATGTTATATTCCTTTGGGTATATACCCAGTAATGGGATTGCTGGGTCAAATGGTAGTTCTGTTTTAAGTTCTTTGAGAAATCTTCAAACTGCTTTCCACAATGACTGAACTAATTTACATTCCCACCAGCAGTGTGTAAGTGCTCTTTTTCATCTGTAACCTCACCAGCATCTATTATTTTTTGCCTTTTTAAAAATAGCCATTCTGATTGGTGTGAGACAGTATCTTGTGGTTTTGATTTACCTTTCTCTAATGTTTAGTGGTGTTGAGTATTTTTCCATATGTTTGTTGTGTGTCTGTCTTCCTTGATAAGTGCCTGTTCATGTCCTTTGCCCGTTTTTTAATGGTATTGTTTTTTGCTTGTTAATTTGTTTACATTCCTTATAGATCCAGGATGTTAGATCTTTGTTGGGTGCATGGTTTGCAAATATTTTCTCTCATTCTGTAGGTAGTCTGTTTACTCTGTTGATAATTTATTTTGCTGTGTAGAATTAGGTCCTATTTGTCAATTTTTGTTTTTGTCACAATTGCTTTTGGAGTCTTTACCAGGAAATCTTTGTCATGGCCTATGTCCTGAATGTATTTCCTTTATCTTTTTCTAGGGTTTCTATAGTTTTAAGTTTTACATGTAAGTCTTCAATCCATCTTGAGTTGATTTTTGTACATAGTGTAAGGAAGGGGTCTAGTTTTGATCTTCTGCATATGGCTAGCCAATTATCCCAGCACCATTTATTGAATAAAGAGTCCTTTCCCCTTTGCTTGTTTTTGTCAGCGTTGTTAAAGATTAGATGGTTGTAAGTGTGCAGCTTTATTTCTGGGTTCTTTGACCTGTTCCATTGGTCTGTGTGTCTGTTTTTTGTTTGTTTGTTTTACAAATACCATGCTATTTTGGTTATTGTAGCTATGTAGTATAGTTTGAAGTTGGATAGTATAATGCCTCTGGCTTTGTTCTTTTTGCTTAGGATTGCTTTGGCTATTCAGGCTCTTTTTTGGTTCTGTATAACTTTTAAAATACTTTTTTTTTTCTATTTCTTTGAAAAATGTTGTTGGTAGTTTGATAGGTATAGCATAGAATCTGTAAATTGCTTTGGGCAATATGGCCATTTTAATAATATTGATTCTTCCTATTCTTGATCATGGAATGTTTTCCATTTGCTTGTGTCATCTCTGATTTCTTTCAGCAGCGTTTTATAATTTTTAGTGTAGAGACTTTTTACCTTTTTGGTTAGCTGTATTCCTAGGGGTTTTTGTTTGTTTGTTTGTTTTTTCTATTTTTCTTGGTGGATATTGTGAATAAGATTGCATTCTCGATTTGACTTGGACATTTTTGATGTTGATGTATTGAATGCTTCTGATTTTGTACATTGATTTTGTACCCTGAAACTTTGCTGATTTATTAGATCAAGGCATTAAGGAGCTTTTTGGCAGGGACTAAGGGGTTTCCTAGGTATAAAATCATATTATCTATGAAGAGAGATAGTTTGCTTGCCTGTCTTCCTATTTGGATGCCTTTGTTTCTTTCTCTTGCCTGATTGCTCTGGCTATGACTTCCAGTATCATGTTGAAGAGGAGTGGTGAGAGTGGGCATCCTTGTCTTGTTCTGGTTCTTAAGAGGAATGCTTCCAGCCTTTGCCCATTCAGTATGATGTTGGCTGTGGTTTGTCATATATGGCTCTTATTATTCTGAGGTATGTTCCTTCAGTGCCTAGTTTGTTGAGGGTTTTTAACATGAAGAGATACTGTATTTTATCAAAAGACTTTCCTGCATCTGTTGAGATGATCATGTGATTTTTAATTCTATTAATGTGATACATCATATTGATTGGTTTGCATATGCTGAAGCAACCATGCATCCCAGGAATGCCTACTTGATTGTGGTGGATTAGCATCTTGATGTGGTGCTGGATTTAGTTTGCGAGCATTTTGTTGAGGATTTTTGCATCCATGTTAATCAGGGATATTGATCTGAAGCTTTCTTTTTTTGTTGTGTTTCTACCAGGTTTTAGTATCAGAATGACACTGGTCTCATTGAATGTGTTAGGGAGGAGGATTCCCTCCTTCTCAATTTTTTAGAATCTACTGTTGTATTTTGAACTGTAACCATATTATAGATCAGGGAGATGAAGCTTAGATAGGCTCAGGGATTAGTTCTAATAAATTGCTTATTACCAAGTCATTCAGTTGTAGAGCTGGGATTTGAACCTAGGTTTTAGGGTTCCAAAGACTATAGTCTCCCTAACTTTATAGCAGTGTAAAAATGGACTAATACAGGTTTGTTTCAGTAACTGTTTTGAACACAAGTTGTTCAACCAATGACTGTCTATTGAACATCTTCATCAGGCTAGAAACTGGATGAAGAGGGTGGGGCATTGGATGGAATGAAAAACATTCTCAGCTGAAAAAAACAGCAAGTGCAATGAGTACGAAGTGAGAGGAACATGGCATATGGAGTCATGAAGGAAGGCAGGGATAGCCAAAGAGAAATAAGGAAACCAATGCGTATGAGGGCAGAGTAGAGCATAGGCAGGGCTTGGATCTATTATTGGTTTCTGTGACATGTGTTATGAAGAGTATCATTTCACTCACTGGCTCTGCCCAAATATATTTGACCATATTTACATCCCATCTCTCCCACTCTGGACTGCTGCAGAAACTTACACTATCAATGGACTCTTTTTTTTTTTTTTTTTGAGACGGAGTTTTGTTCTTGTCGCCCAGGCTGGAATGCAATGGTGCAATCTCAGCTCACTGCAATCAATGTACTTCTCTCATGTGTACTCAACTATTCCCTCTCAAATGAATCCTTTCCATTGACTTTAAAACTTGGTTACAGTTCTCCCATCTCACCAGTAAACAGCTCCTCCCTGACTCCTTTAGCTTCCTGCAGGTACTGCTTTCTCTCCTCCCCTTGATAGCCAGATGTGCTGAAAGCACTTCCCTGTCTTCACTTTCTTGCCTTCCATGCACCCTTCTCTAATTTAGCTTCCAGCTTCATCAAAACGACTTTTACTTGCAATGACTGACTGTTGTCCATCCCGTAGTCCTCTTCTTAGTAAACTTAACAGCATTAAATAAAAACTGTCTTCTTCTGGAGCACCAACTTCCCTTGGCTTCCAGGATAGCCCAGCGTCCTCCTTCTTCAGGTCCAGCGGTATACTCTCAGTCTTGTCTGCCAGGAATCAGTTATTAATATTGGCAACCTCAAAATCCCTCTTCTTTTTTACTCCCTACTGTCTCCAAAGTTGGTTTCAACCCCCTTCCTTGGCTTGCTATGAGAATGACATAGGCTAGTTGTAGTATCTGCTCATCTAATAATTGTGAGGATAAAATGAGTTCATATATGGAAAGTACTTAAAGTATGCAAGGCAAATGATAGTTGCCCCTTGAGTTGATAGCTATAGTTATAATTTGTGGATGAAACCTGAATGACATCAGTCCATACCTATGTATTCAGTGGCCTATAACTATCTCCATATTCAACTCTAAAGGCACATCAAACTCAGTGTATCCAAGACCAAATGTATGTCATTCTGGTGCTTCATCCCCAGAAAAATAAACCTGGTCTGTCCTAGTGTTTCCTGCTTCAATGAGTGGTCCAACCATTCTGTCATTTGCACAAGCCAGCAAAATAATTTGGCCCACTAAATTTCTATGAAAAGCTTCCATTTCTTAACATTCCCTCTGCCAGCACAATAGCCAGAGATACCATCATCTCTCATATGAGTTCTATAAAAAGAGATTGCCTTGTTTTCATTCTGTTGACTCATCACCCCCTGTAAGTTCTTCCCCAACCCCCATTGCCAGAACGCTTATTTCAGAAGACCACCCTGAGTCCCCGTTTGCTTCCGGCCTTTCCATGGCTTCCCATGACTCAGGATAAGGAGCAGAATCCTTCACATGGTTTGCCAGGCCCAGCCTCTGAGGACTGTGCCACCCATCTCTCATCCCACCTCCTGCTGCTACCTCCACTCCAGCTGTGCATGTCACTTTCAGCTGCTCACACACACTTTACTCTCCCTGACCAGAGGATTTGTACATGCAATTCACCATGCTGGAAAGCGCTCTCCACCTTTATAAGCAATGTCTTATGTACCCATTATCACAACTCAAACTTCTCTTTTTCAGGGAAGACTCCCTTGACCTCCTAGTCTTACTTCAGGTTACTATGTTATAAACTCCCACAAACTGTATTATTCTCCTTTAGAATATGTACTTCACTTTTTAATTGTAGTGTTATGTTGGGCATCCCCAAGATAATTCTCAGGCTCAATGATTTGCTGGAAAGACTCACAGGACTCAAAAAAGCTGTAATATTTATGGTTAAAGTTTATTACATTGAAAGCATACAGGAAAAACTCAGCAAAGTGAAAAGGTGGATAGCGTGGAGTAGAGGGGAAATTAAGCACCAGCTTCCAGTTGTCCTCTCCCAGTGGAATTGCATGGATTACACTTAATTTTCTCAGCAACAATGTGTGACAACGTATGTAAAGTCTTGCCAACCAACAAGACTCACTTGAGGCCTGTGTCCAGGGTTTTTATTGGAGGTCAGTCATGTAGGCATGCAGCACCTTAGCTACTAGTCTTCAGGCCTCAGATCAAATTGATACAGCACGATCCAAAGCCGCAGGCATACAAAAACAGGTGTTTGCCATAAATCACACTGTTGGCGTAAACTCCTATCTCAGCCAAGGGATCAGAAGTAATCTTCCCAGGAGCCAGGCCAAGACCAGTCTTGAGACTCTGGGAATACGCAAGGTTTGAACAGCCCGGGCCTATTGACTTAACCCTTTCCTTCACAAGTATCAGTGGTGCCATTATTTGATTAATGTCTGTCTTCCTGCAGACTACATGAGAGCAAAATGCGTAACTATGTAGGTAGTATACCTAGTCTGTAGCACAGCTGCTTATAATTGGAGGTACTCTGTAAATTTTTCTTGAGCAAATGAATGAATAAAATCTTCCAATTGTCCTTATCTCCTTCTAGTCTATACTGTGTTCTATGCCTTTCTGCCCTATAGCTTTCAGGCACTTCTTTATAATGGAGTTTTGTCATGCATTTTATACCTAAAGTTACTTTGTGCTAATGAGTAATATGTAGTAAGTACTTAAAATATTTATTTTATTACTCTAATTCCCAATTATATCCCTGTACCCCCAGGCATTATTCTGTCTACATATTAAACTTTAAACTGGCAAATGTTTTTCACAATTATACTTGAGATATATATATAATTGTGAAAAACATGTATATATCAGATTATTGATATATGATAAATTTCATTAAATAGCATGGAGATTAAATTAAAACTATTATGTAATAAAAACCTTTAGTGGTACTAAAATTTTAGAATAGTTCAGATATACAGAAAAATTTCAAAGATATAGAGAGTTCTCATTTTTTTCCTATTACTAACCGCTCATATTTGTCACAACTAATGAATATTCAATACAGTATTATTAACTAAAGCCCATACATTTATTCAGATTTCCTTAGTTTTTAGCTAACATTCTTTTTATTTGTTCCAGGATCCCATCCGGGTCACCACATTGAATTTATTTGCCATTTTAGGTACCTCTTGGCTGCGAGTTTCTCAGACTTTCCTTGTTTTTGATGACCTTGACAGTTTGAGGGAGTACTAGTCAGTTATTTTTGTAGAATGCCCTAAATTTGAGTTTGGCTGATGTTCTTCTTAGGGTTTGACTGGGGTTATGGGTTTTGGGGAGGAAGACCACAGAGGTGAAGTACCATCCTCACCAAATTATATTAAAGGTATATACCATCAGCATGCCTTATACCATTGATGTGAACTTTGATTGCCTGGCTGTTTGTAGTGTTTGTCATGTTTCTCCACTGTAAAGTTACTCTTCTCATCACCCACTTTTCTGTGCTGTACTCTTTGGAAGAAAGTCACTATACGCATCCCAAACTCAAAGAGTGGGAAGTTATGCTCCACCCACTTGTAAGCAGAAAATCTACATAAATTGTTTGGCATTCTTCTGCATGGGAAAATTATCTCAGTCTCCCATTTATTTATTTATCTGATCTTTTCTTATATCAGTATGGACTCATGGGCATTTCTTTTATACTTTGGGTTATAATCCAATACTAACACAATAAAGAAATTTTTAATGGAGATGCATTGAAATTCATTGCTAAAATGGGCCTGACACCTCTTGACCTTGGCTAAACAGAGATTCTGGATAGAGCAAAGCACGGTGACATCATGTGGACTTTGAAGGTTAAGAAACTACAGATCATCAGGACATATTTGCTCTTCCATCTCACAGAGAAAATGGGGATATACCTCCTCATTCCAGGAAACTTTCTTCCTATATTTCTGATATATCCAGGATAAAATTCAATATATATAGTCAGTAGCTTCAAAGTTAAGCATAATTTGTTTACTATAATTCTTAAGACAGATGTTGGATCAATACCCCATTCTCTTAGAAATAACTTTGGTGCTTATAAGTAGGCATCACATAATCTGATATACTAATATTATACATATTATTGTGAAAAACATTTATATATCAGATTATATGATACATAAGTCAGCCAAACTCAAATTTAGGACATTCTACAAAAATAACTCACTAATACTCCCTCAAACTGTCAAGGTCATCAAAAACAAGGAAAGTCTGAGAAACTCACAGCCAAGAGGTACCTAAAATGGCAAATAAATTCAATGTGGTGGCCCAGATGGGATCCTGGAACAAATAAAAAGAATGTTAGCTAAAAACTAAGGAAATCTGAATAAATGTATGGGCTTTAGTTAATAATACTGTATTGAATATTCATTAGTTGTGACAAATATGAGCGGTTAGTAATAGGAAAAAAATGAGAACTCTCTATATCTTTGAAATTTTTCTGTATATCTGAACTATTCTAAAATTTTAGTACCACTAAAGGTTTTTATTACATAATAGTGTTTTAATTTAATCTCCATGCTATTTAATGAAATTTATCAGTTGTATTTGTGTTTGATTAGACCTTATCTCAAGTTGATTAGAATTACTCATATTTTTTAATGCTATTGTTGCAGTTGTAATAAGGTTGATTTTTCTACAATAGACATAGTAACCGTTACATCATCATTTAATTTTTGAAAAATAATCCTATCCCTTGTGATTATAAACTTGAGATTCTTTAAGAAAGTAGAAAGGTTGTAAGATGTTATGAGTCATAGGATATTTCCAGTTCTGAAGTAGTAAGACAAAAATCATTAAATAATTAAATTGGCATAAAATAAAATTTAAAAAAAAAAAAAACAGTATTTTTGAGAGGACCAGTCCAGACAATGTGTCTGTAAGATAGACTTTACAAACTTAGTTTGATTAATTTTTGTTTTTCTGAGGATATGATTCTTTTCTGTAATTACTGTTCTGTTTTTTTCTGACAGGCTATCAAATATTGGCTGCCTTAAGCTCTCTGTGAATTGAGTTATTCTCAATAATACTCTGTATTATGAAGGCATTATTTGAGTGGCTGTCCACTGTGATCTGGTTATTTGGAGCTTTACATAAAACAGGTGGTTCTTCCATCTCATTGACATTTCTTATTACCCAGAATTCACCATCGTTTTTCTATGGCTTGTCATATGCAGGCCATCACAGACAGGGCCCTATCCTATAGTTTGCCCCAGTTTATTTGGTTTTTCATTTACATTCTGGTCTTTTCTCTTAGATACTCCAAGTTCGCTTGTTTTTGGACTTTATCAAGGCTCTTGATACATGGTTATGTGTTTATTTACACTGGGAATAATTCCCAAAAGGCTTTGCAACAGCTAATTGTATTTGTTTGGCTCTGTGAGATGACCCAGCCACCTCCGATTCCAGTCAGAGGGGCCATTTACTTTGAGTGGACATGAGGCTGATGCCCAGAAGCAAAGAGGAAGCAGCCTCTGATCCGTGATCCTACAGTCTCAGTGCTGCTCAATGGTGCCATTTCTGCTGACCCAGATGCCTGGAGTTGACCCTGTTTGTCTCTCCAAACCTCTTTACTGGTTTTCCTTGACTTAGATGATGCTTTGAACTTAGATGATGCTTTGTACTATGACTGTAATTCCAAGAGCACAGGCTTTCCCGTCATGTAGAGCAGTATCTGAATCTTGCCTCAATCGTTTGTTACCTTTTTGATCTTGAGGATGTTACTTAATCTCTGTGGGTTTCAGTTTCCTCATCTGTCAAAAGAGGATAATAGCACATTGGCAGAGTTGTTATGACAATTAGATAAAATGTTTCTAAAACTCCTTTAGAAAGCCTCGTTCTGTATCATGGACACTAACTACGAGGCCTGAACGGATTCAGGAGAGGGTTCTGCCTTTGATATGGTTTTGGGGCAAGAATTCTGGAGCCTCACTACCTGAATATGCAGTCTGGCTCTCCCATGTGTTAGCTGTGTGGCCTTGGTCATTATTGAACTTCTCTGTTGCTGCAGTTTTCTCATCTATAAAATGGAGATTGAAATAGTGCCTAACTCAGTAAATGCGAAGTGCTCAGAGCAGTGTCTAAAATGTAGTATTAATTGTCCAGTATTACTAGATTTATTCTTTTCCCAAGATTTTACATTTTACATTTAACTACACTTGATAATCCACTTACTGAGCAATATGTCTTTTTTGCAGCCTTAGTAACCTAAAAGTATTAAGATCATTTTGGCCTTTTTAGTATACTCATATAAACAAAAGTTTCTCCTTTTAAAGAAGGCATATGAAGAGGTACTACATTTATGTCGATATAGCAACATATTTGAATAATTATTTTTAAATTTTCTTTAGATTCTGAAAAAAGATATTCTTTTCAGTATCCTCAGTAATAAAAATCTTTGTCTTTGAATATAGAGTATCAAAAATTAAGCCAACTCTATTAAATTAAGATAAATTATTTATGTTGATACTGTCTTCTATATGTATAATTTTGCATATTATACAGTTATATACACTTTATAACTTTATAATCTTAAGAAAACATACACATAGCTATTTATATATGAACTGTGAGTGAGTGTGTGTTTGTATGTTTTGGGAAAGGGAGTATCAGGAACCAGTGTTTGATGTAAGCTGAATTATTTTCATGAACATAAATTCAATCACTGAGTCACAGCTCATATGAAAAAAATCATATGTGATTTACTGCATGTTTCAGAACTTTTAAAATAAAGCCTAATTAGGTTTTTGACCTTGTGGGATGAATTCTACATAAAGCATGCATTGAGTCAAATGGAGTAAAAAATGAATATCTTTTCTTTCCAGTTCTGCCATCCTTTCTTCCCTTCCATATACCTACATCCTGTAGACACTATAATACTATAACACTGATCTTGGTTGGAGGACCTGCAGAAAAGGCCATCAAATGCAGTGGAGCGGGGGCACTGTACTTCAGTAAGACACTCAATCTAATCTTGGACATAAGCCTGCCTCCTCTATTGCCTGAGAAAGCTTTACTGCTTTAGCAGCCAATGACATACCTGTATGCATTTGGCATCCTGAACGTGGCCACTTTAATTTTTTTAAGGTTTCCTCTAAAAGTCTGCCTTGCTACTTGAATGGAGATGTAGTCATTTGTGCTAATTGCATTTTAGAGTATTATATTGGTTACAGTAAGCTAATGTTTACAACTTTTGTTCATATCAAATGTCATTGGTCACTTAATTATGTAATAGTTTTCTACCTAGGTATATTTTGCAAACATCAAAAGGCATCAGTCCATCTCCACATCACTCTCTATGTCTGGACTATGTGCGCATCATATAATTGTGGCTTTTTTTTCAGGCTCATTGAAGTGCTGCATGCCCACTGCTACTGAAACCCAGGGTCTTGGCTTGAGAGCCCTCTGCCTGATGCCCAGAAAGGGATTTGAGACTAAGAAAATATTGTTGCACTAGGGTCTTTGCCATGAGGCTTTTAAAAATGAGAGAAACTAAGATATAATATGACTTGTGGATCTCTAGGATCATAAGCTGCTTGGACAGCTTACATGTTGAAAGCAGAGGATCTTCAAAAGCCAAAAAACATGCCTCCTTTCTGACATATGGGCAGAGAGCCTAGACACTCAGAGACCTCCTCTGTTTTACAGAAGATGGTGCTGAGGTCAGGATGCTGAAGGAATATGCACAGAGAAAGTCTGGGTCAAAACTGGGCCTAGATTTTGAGAAAATGAAGCCCACCGTTCCAATTTTTATTTTAGTTCTTTTAATCTAAGAGAAAAACTGCGTAGTCCAGTAATATACTTAGTAAAAAGACCAACTATTGTACTCTGTGAAGTTAATGTTATGAGGGTTGAATGTGTCTTAGAATCTGATCATGGAGTTAATTTTACTCGAATGCAAGATTTGAAGATGGGCGGGTGTTCTCTTGTTATGACCATACGCCATCATTCCCTCCCCCCTCGCTCAGAATGTGAATAGTACTCCCATTGTGGGAACTGCTGATTGACATCAAGGCACTCTGTTGTCATGGCTCTAGTTAAAAAATGTGGAAGAAACTAGATCTTTTCAACCTAAAGGTTCTCTCTGTATAGTTAATTAAAGACATTTTAAGAAGACATTTGGATTATAGGAAAGTGATGATATCACATTATGACATTTATTCCTTACCCCAAGAATCTCAGTAATTGGTTCACTTATTCAAAACTGTTATTTTATCAGAGGGTAAAGATTCCAGGACCCTCAGTCAGACTTATCTAATTTCCCTAATTGGCGTATTTAAAAAAAAAAAAAAAAAAAAAAAAACCTCTGGACATAAGAACTTTCTGATTTGTGAATATGCCATTCACTCACTTAAGACACAATTTAATGTAAAACTTATCTAATGTTAATGAAAATCTATAGAAAATTTTAGTCAGGGCTTAACCGCTGGCTAATATACAATATATTCCATTGTATTAAAGAATAGACTTACAAATTTAATTAGAATTCCACAGAAATATAAACTATTAGAATGCGGCACAACTCAGGGTGCTTATTGTTGAGATTCTCACTTTACAATGAAGGAAACGATAGCTTGGAAAAAGATAAAGTGACCCTTCTATAATTATATAACAGATAAACAGGTAGTCTGTAGCAACACAGATACCAGATCCAACAGCTTTTGACTTTTAGTCCCGTGTTTTTCCTACTAGGCCAGGGTATTTTATATAATCAGAGTTATTTTATTCTATGCAGTGCTGTTGTGATATATGAAAAACAGAAGGTGTACTCAATGCTTTCTAAGAACTTCTGCTCTCATAAATCTTGTATCTTACCATGGATAGATATGTATATTTACAAGTATATCTATGACTCCTTCAAGAGTAACTTACTACTATTTCTTTCCTTTCATTTTTATTTTTTATTTTTTATTTTTTTGAGACAGAGTCTTACTCTGTCACCCAGGCTGGAGTGCAGTGGTGCAATCATGGCTCACTGCAACCTCCATCTCCCAGGCTCAAGTGATCCTCCCACCTCAACCTCCTGAATAGCTGGGACCATAGGCGCACACCACCATGCCTGGCTAATTTTTGTGTTTTTGTAGAGATAGGGTTTCACCATGTTGCCAAGGCTAGTCTCAAACTCCTGAGCTCAAGTGATCTACCGCTCAGCCTCCCAAAGTACTGGGCTTACAGGCATGAGCCATCGTGCCTGACTTAAAAATGTTTTAAAATATACCTAAAACCTGATCATATATGGTAACCAAGACCAACAACAAAACAAAACCAGTCAAATGAATACACAAAGACATTGAAGATGGTAGAAATGTGATTTAAGTGAAACTATATGAATAAAGGCACAGGTGAGCCCAGTAAGAGTCACCAACATGAGGTACCCACTAGGAAAGCAAATGCAGGTTAGTCTGCACTAAATGAAATATGATCAGTTTGAATGATGGAAGTAATAGGACTGTTTCACTTTGTGTAGCCACATCATGGGACCTTGTGTTATGTTTTGTGTGACCCATCATTCAAAACACTATTGATCAACTGGAATGTATTCCTAGGTTCGAAAATTGAATGTTGAATAGACTTGAAGTCAGAGTAATGTCTAAAGAAATTACAGATATTTTGTGTAGAGGAGGAAAATCTGGATGGGGGGATGATACATGCCCTCCAGTAACTGAGGGGCCATCATGTGGAAGTCATGCTAGATTTGAGCTTCCAAATCGAGGGCTAATAAACAGAAGCTCCAGTGAGGCTCCTGCTGTCATAGAATAGGACATTTTGGCTCAGAGCTGTTTTTTTTTTGTTTTGTTTTGTTTTGTTTTTTTTTTTTTTGGCACGGAGTCCCACTCTGTCTCTCAGGCTGGAGTGCAGTAGTGTGATCTTGGCTCACTACAATCTCTGCCTCCTGGGTTCAAGCAATTCTCATGCCTCAGACTCAGCCTCCTGAGTAGCTGAAATTACAGGCATTTGCCACCATGTCTGGCTAATTTTTGCATTTTTAGTGGAGATGGGGTTTTACCATGTTGGCCAGGCTGGTCTCAAACTCCTGACCTCAGGTGATCTGCTTGTCTTGGCCCCCCAAAGTGCTGGGATTTCAGGCGTGAGCCACTACGCCCAGGCCTTGGCTCGGGGGTTTTAAATACTCAGGCTGTTGCATTCAAAAGATGGAATGACTTGTCTCTCCCCCAGGGCACTGCGTTTATAGTCACCAGAGGTGCTCCCCTTGAGCCTGGATGATTACATGGAGGAGGTTTTAAAGGGCAGCATTCACAATTTAGATTTGCGGTTGGACCAAATGACCTTTAAGGTGCTTTCCAGCACCTGGGGTTTTATGATTCTATTTCTATTATGCATCTACGCTGGGTATGTGTCACATTGTTTGAAGCAAACACTGAGAATGAACAGGAGCACAGTGTGGAATGTTGATGGCGCTCACATCTATTTTGTGTTTCAATTTCTGGAAGCAGTCTTTGTCTTTGAGGCAGTTTGGTCCCTGACCTTCTGTAACATTTGGAGCCCAGCCACACTGTCTTTGTTTACTGTAAAGAGCATGGAAAAACCGACTTCCTGACAGTGCTCTGCAAAGTCTAAGGTCAAACCACTCACAGGTGAACAAACACAGTTCTTCCACCTTAAACTTGCCATTTGGAGCCTGTAAAATGGACGAGGGTAATAACGCTGGGTAGCAGAGAGAGGGGAAATCAGTCCTCTGCCAGCAGCCAGCAATTAGTCACTTTGTCAGTCTGCTTTGGGAAGGGCTCATCTTAATTCAGCATCCATTTTGAAGAGGTTAGAAACCATGACATGCAGTTTTAAGTCCTCTAGCAACTCTGCTAAATAAACCTATAGACCCTGCCTTTCCTGACACTATCAGCACATCATTAATATTTCCCAGGATTGCACAGATAAAGCATAGATTCTTATATCACTTAAAGGATTGAAGAGTCACATTCATTGAATATTCACAGCATGCAAGCTCTTTCTGCTATGGTAACATCTTCAGGTGGCTTAGGTGGGTTGGCTCCCTGTCAAGAGAGCAGACTCTTCTTTTTTTTTTTAAACTTTTTTCCTGTTTTTTTTTTTTTTCTTTTTTTCTTTTTTTTTTTTTTTTTTTGAGACAGTGTCTTGCTCTGTCACCCAGGCTGGATGGCAGTGGCATGATCATGGCTCACTGCCACCTCTAACTCCTAGGTTCAAGTGGTCCTCCCATCTCAGCCTCCTAAGTAGCTAGGACTACAGGTGCACACCAAAACACCCAGCTAATTTTTGTACTTTCTTTGGTAGAGATGGGGTTTTGCCATGTTACCCAGGCTGATCTTGAACTCCTGGGCTCAAGCAGTCCGCCCACCTTGACCTTCCACGGTGCTGGGATTACAGGAGTGAGCCACTGCACTTACCCTGCCTCCCCTGCTATTTTTTTATTATCACCAAATGCAATAGCTTCCCTCTGTGAAAGGAAGGGAAGTGTCTTCTTCCTGGGTAAGTGTATTGTAAGCTCTTTCAGGGCCCTAGACAATGCCTACCACACTCTCTTAGATTAGCAGGTCCACATAATGCATTTGTGTGAACATCATTGAATCAAACAATGACCTTGCTCACACATTTACCCATTTACTCAAAATCACTTATTTGTGAGATCCAAGTTTTCTTCTTACTATTTAAAGATTATTAGAGTTGATCTAAAGTGATATAACTGAAAATATTCCCAACATAAATTCACGTTTTTCTTTTTTCTTGGAATAAATTCAGCTTTGGCTGTTTTTTGTTTTTGTTTTTTTCCTCTCTTGTTCTTTTTTTTTTTTTTTTTTCTCTTGGCCTCTGGTGTAAGCAGGCTCTCGAAATGCCCTAGTTATCTAACATTGCTCTTGAACTCCACTTACAGATGATATACTAGCCTTTTACTAAAATATATCTGGGTATTAAAAGCTCAATTCTTTACTGCTGATGAGAAAGATTATTAACACTCTTTTTTCCCAGCTATAATATGAGGCAGTAACACCCCTTTTAACTTCCAGAGCCAGAGGCAGTATGTCACATTAACCTTCATTAACTGCCCAAGAAATGAGGTGCGTTCATTAATTTAGTATCCTTTTTAGCTAAGATTGTGTGAGAAGGCTGCTAAATGTCTGTAATTTCTCCCTTTGCTATTAAAAAAAATAAAACAATGGTAAAGTATGTTAGCCTGTTTATCTTATCGTCTTGATAAGTGCAACATTCTGATTAGGGGTCAGATCTGGACAGGATGAGTCTGCAGCTGGTGGGCAAGGATGGGGGTCGCTGGGGCAGGGTGGAGGAAACGCAGCCTGACCGAGATCAGCCTGAGGAAGAGCATCCGAGGTGTGTGGTGGGGGAAATCAGGTAACATCTGAAAACCAAGCCAAAGGTGGAAAGAGAAAATAAATTCTATTTCTATATAAGTAATGGCATGATGGAAGCCAACCCACCTAAGCCACTCAGATATCCTGTGAATTACTAAATTCACTGTAGAGATTTTTGGTATATGTGGCATCATCACTTCTGATGTTCCCATTTCTCTTTCCATCACCTTCACTTATTCATTACTTTAAAAAGGCATATCAAGCATTTTGCTAGCTACTGGGGGAAAAAAAGATGAATGACACAACTCCTAAGCTCAGAGACCTGCGTTCTTTCTTCATCTGAACTTTACAAAATGTAGAGTCAGCTTTACCATCACCTCCTCTCTGTTTTCCAAGAATACTGCAATAATGTTGTTTCTTCATAACACCTCCAGAATCTATCTCAATTTTCCTTTCACCACTACCAAGGTTTGGGCACCATTCCCTTTTAGCCAGGCAATTGCAGAAGCCTCTTGATTAGTCTCCTTATATCCAATCCCTTCCTCCCCCGTCTATCTTAGATTTGGCTACTGGACTTATTATCCTACAATTTGGTTCTTGGTCCCATTGTTTATGAAGACGGGGGTAATGTCTTAGCTTTATATTGTGGCTCTCCTCAACCTAGTCCCACTTCTACAGAACTAACACCTGACTTGAACCACAGTGATTCCTTCATCCACCTTCAGACATATGTATGTATTTTCACCTATCTGGTCTCCCTCCCATAATTTTTTTCATTTCCAAAGCAGGACAGCATGGTGGTTAAGACCATGTGCTTGGGGACCAGACGTGCTTTACTACTTACTTGCTGTGTAGTTTGGACAACTTATTTAATCTCTCTTTTGTGCTTCTGTCTGTATATCACTGAAAATAACTTATTAAAAGTATTTTCTCATAAAATTAAGTAGGTTAATATATCTAAAATGCTTAGAATAGATGCTGGCACATAATAAGTGCTAATTTTTAACAACTGCCGTTGCTATTGTTGTTAATACCTAAACCCCTCCCTACTCCCTGGCCAAATATTTTATAGCTCACTGCAAATCCCAGGGAACTCGGGGAACCTCCCCAGACATTTAAGTAGAAGTGTTTGTTCCTTTTTCAGCCCTTCTGTGGCACCATTTATCTGACCCACATTTAGCAAGTGGATTGAGACTTACTAATTATTTTCATGGGAAATAAAACCTGAAGAAATGACGAGCAATAGAAGATAATAAATGGTTAGTAATGATAGAAAAAAGTGGCATAGGCTCTATAGAGTGTATGTTCTCTGAGGGCAGGGACAGTGCTTCATGTGTCTTTGTTTCTTGTACAATGCTTTGTGCCTTGTTATTAACAAAATTAAGCTCCCAATTTTTTTTCTGATTCAATCAAGGATGTGATCAGAAGATCATTAATAGACCAATCTGTTTAAACAGACAATGGATAATCAGATAATAGAGTGTCTTGACTGGTAGTGTATGAATGTGAAGAAATAAGGAGCCACCTTGGTTTTGGACAAAAGGTTGTCTAGCCCATCTGGACAGTAGTTCTGGACATGATGAATGTGGTGGTTTGGTAGGATTAGTTTGGTGGCAGGCTGCCAAATGGAATGAAACAAAAAGAGGCTGACCAGAGAGGAGGGTATTAGTACCTGAGCTTGGACTCTAGGAATGAATGGAGAAGAAATCTTAAATCCAAGGACAGATGGTAAAGAGAGAATATATAGGAATTGGGAGATCATAGAGGATGTTGAAGAGGCAAGGGTAAAAAAGTGACTGCTGGATCTCTTGCTTGGTTACCTTTGGAGAATTCAAATTGGGAAAAGGTTGTCTTGAAGGACAAAAGACGTATGTAGTTACTGGACCTTGAGCTCCAGGATGTCTGAGACCATGCATCTCTTGCTCATCACTGGAACCCCAGTGTCTGGGGCCATCCTTGACACACTTATATGGTGAGAGGCTGAAAGGGCATCTCAAATCAATTAATGGCCACTTACTTTGATATCCACACAGTCCAATAAGACATGTTGTAGACGATTATCTCCCACCTGTTTAATGGTTCTCCAGTTCTAGTTAGCTGGCATAATCAATTTTGCTAAAAAGGCATACCTCTCACATCTTGGGAAGGACATCCCAAATAGGCAACTTACTTAATTCCAGGAAGAGTGACAGAATCTACAGACCCTGAGGCAGTCTCACTTGTACTTGCCTTAATGTAACTAGTAAAACATACCTGGCAGTGCAGCACCTCCACAGAAAGGTGCTCCAGAAAGCAATTGTTTGCTCTCACCCTGCTGAGAAGTAGCAATATCCATGTGGCTTAAGGGCTGTAGCTGCAGCCATGAGCAGTGTTAGAAAAATATCACCACCATTTGCCAGCATGAGATGCCAAACTGCAAATAAGAGACATGTCGATTCAATGAAGCAGAAACATTTCACTTGTTTTTAAGATTACTTGCGAGAACTTTATTGCTATGTGTTTGTCTGCCTTTAAATAAGAAATTGCATTTTTTTAAAAACCACCTCCTCTCTTCTCCCCACAAAGGGACAAAGCTTTCCTACTCGGGTGAATATTGCCTGTGCTGCTTACCGAAGAAAGGGAACAGTCTTGGCAAGCATCTTATTAGTCTAAAAATAAATTATTCAGAATGCAGGTTCAGATACAGATTGCAGGGAGAGATAATAGAATTGGTTTTCCAAGCCTGATCATGCTATGAAGACGTGGTGTGTGCTTTTCAGGAATCCACTTAAGTGGAATCCGCTTTGACTAATACAAACTAGAAGTAATATTGCTGCCATCCAGCTAGTGTCTGTGGTACAGCATCCTCAGAATATCTTCAAGTATCCACGGCCTCTTTAGTCTCTGTAAGTGCGCATATGTAAAAGTGTATATGTATTCCCAAGCAAGCTTCAGAGGCATGCTTCTCATTGTTCTTTTAAGGAAATGTCTTCCTGGCTGCCTGAGAGGGGCATGTCTCACTTGAGGTTTGTCTCCCTCCTGCTCCCCCTGCCTGGGTGAAGGAGTTGACCACATCAGCAGCCGACTGCAGTTTGTCATGTGGTTTCTCATGTGATGCTGGGTCTGCAGCACTTGGGAGCAAGAGTCTTTGTGACTGGCACTCATGGACAGACAGTGGTGTTCAGGGACAGAACAGATTTTGGAGGGGGTGGGGAGGCCAATAAACCAAGAAACGTCAGAAATAAAAGTCGCATGAAGTACTCTGATCTCTGTATTCCTTTTTTTTTTTTTTTTTTTTTGAAATTTGATTTTAACTCTTGCTTTTTTTATGGTTTGTGTCTGTTTTTTCCACCCCCGCTGGCGCCGAGCTGCGCTGTTTTGTGTTTCTTTTTTTTTTTTTTTTTTTCTATTTTTTTTTTTTTAATTCTGAAGCCAGACCGTCTTTCCTCACAGCTCCAGGGCTGCATCTCCGTGGGCACGCCAAGCTTCCCCTGGTTACCTGAGCTGCTCCGGCCATCTCCCGCCTGGGCTTCGCCGTGGTGCACCCGATCCCGGAATCGTGCGTCTGCGCCCTGCGAAAGAAGGACCTGCTGGCGGAGCTCCGGCCAGGGTCTCCTCCCTCGCAGCTGGGCGAGGCGACTTGGAGGACAGGGTGAAGCTGCAGAAGACCTGGGGTGGGACGGCTAGAGAGGACGCCAAGGACTGGGGAAGGGGAAGTTAGGAATACCTTACATCCAATGCCCACCCGTGCTCCGCAGGGCAAGGGCAGCCGTCGCCTCGGCCGCGTGCACCCAGCTCAGGCTGTTCCCAGGGATTTAGTCTGGGGGGTCAACCCATGGCAAGATGTGGTGGCATTTTACCTCAGAGTGGAGCTGAAGATGGATAAACAAGGTATCTGATGTATCTGCCTGAGAAGGCAGAGCTGGAGAAAGGCGGAGTGAGGGAGCGCGTGAAAAGAAAGAGATGCTGAATGCCGGGTGATTGTCTGCCGCTTGCTGTGCATTCTCATTCTAGGGAGGATGGCATAATTTATAACCCAGCACATGGATGGAGGAACTGTAAATTGCAGTCTGGATGTCCCCGACGCTGTCAACGAAGGAACTGATGGGCTAGGTGACTGTACCAGTGTCCCCAGAGAAAATCGCAGCCTCGCAGCATGGATTTAAATGCATGTGCATGCATGTAGAGACATGAAAAAAGGTTTCTGACCATTTTACACAGGAAGTCTGTCACTTTGCTGGATCGGGCTTGATTGCAGCTTGTGTTTTCAGCTCCAGCTCAACACCCATTTCCTGACTAGTGAGACAGCATGGCCAAAGCAGCTGCATGCAGAATTTTCTTTTTACTGTGAAAGCAAGCCCACTCTGTTTTAACTCCTTCCAGTTCTGAATGCTCTGTGCTTTGCTAGGACCGATTGTGGGGTTTTGTTTTCTTCTTCCACAAATCCCTGTAAACACAGCTGTATTCAGTAATGGCAAAAAATTCTATCCTGTAAATAGAAATCTGATCAATTTAATCAAAATAAATGTATCCCAGATGACTTTGAGACCAGCTGGCTACCACAGGCTTCAGATGCTAAATGCTCAGTGGAGATGAATACAGTGTTATATTTACATGTTTCAGAATGCCGGGATCAGCCTATAATTTGCAAAAAGAAATTATTTTCCAAGGAGGAGAGGTGGTCCTACCAGCTCACAGCGAAGATGGTTAGATACAGGTGTAAATGCTCTTCATGTGATTTGGAGATTTGCAGTGTTGCATTTCAAAAGGCATGTGCCATGAGGCAGAGTATGGCCGTTGTCAGTATGGAGAATGCTCGCTTCTAACTTGCTGTTATGGAGAGCCGAATGCCCTCCAAGTAGCTTCTAGTGAGGTTGAGGGCAGGCACTTGAGGCTTGTTGTAGATTCACATGTGAGGACTGGGGTTCTCCAACCCCAGCTCAGTGGAGTCAGCTCAACCCTGGGGGTGAGGAGCTTTCCCAGTTGTCATGGGGAGCTCTTCTGGGACGCCTGTCTGGCCCTTCCACTGTTTGTTACTAATTCTACAAAGGCAGCTCTGTGTGTTGGATTATGTTTGGCCAGCTGTTGATGCATTCCTGCGGGTGGGGCTGGGTGAGGATCTTATTACTGTACTTTCAAACTGTAGATCTGTGTGCAGGGATAGTACAGAAGGAAAGGAAAAGCAGCAAGTTACAGAATCTGATCATTCTTACCTCTTTCTCCAGATAGTCCTAGAGTGAATCCAGAAAGGCTTTAAAGTGAAGAGAGGAAAGAGAGAGTAAGTGATTGGGGGTGGGTGGCATGAGGAGAAGAGAATGAAACAGAGCAAGCGCACAAGAGAAAAACAGCCTTAGAACTTCAAAGCTGCATAGACAAGCAGAATGTCACCAGCTTGTCATTAGTGGTTCATGGTTGCGTCAGTGACTGTATCTATCCAAGAATAACTATGTGATGTGTGCCACAAAGTGAAGAAGATAGTCATAACTAAGTTATCAAACCCAGTTCAAACAAGGGCAAATGGATTAAGAAATTTTCTGTTTGTAAATCAAATACTGATGGATTACACAAATAAGACTTACTGAATTCTGTATAATTGAAGGCTGAATTATCAATTTATCAGGGGAGATATGTTCATTAAATGAAACTGTGAACGCTTAAACATGCAAAGTAATCATGTGAGAAAATATCAATGCAAGCTCTATCAATACAAGATGTTTTACTAAATAGCCAAAAATGGCAGTGCCAGTCTCCTATCTCTGTATCCACACATAATTTTGTTTGTTTTTGTGCATTTCAATAAGAGAAGTCAAAAGTGACATTCAAGTAAATAGGGTAAATTAAATTCTAAAATTCCCACTTTCGAATTTAAAAAACAACTAAGGAGTTTTGATTTATGGTGATCTCCCGAGTTTAAACCTTGAAGGAGGTTTTGTTGTCTTGAAGCCAAACAGCAGCTTGTCAGTAAACGTTATGGGAAGTCAGCGCACCAGAATTGTTGAGGTTTGAAGGCCACGTTCACTTCCCTCCCTTGTCTCTTGTGCTTGGAGATTTGGGTGCTACTGAAGCCTCCACAAAGAGACGGTGGGAGGAGCTGATTGGTCCGTAGGCTTAGAATGTTTACTCTTATTTGTTTTCAGTGCTCCTCCACGGCATTCATTTTCTATTTGTATTTGTGTTCATGCCGCACAATTACTCCTGACCCGCTTTGTTTCTCTGCCCAAAGAGAAGTCAATTTTAGTTCAGCTCTGTGTGTTTAGCTTGCTGGGTAATATGTGCATATGTATTGCATTACCCATGTATGCATTTTTTCTTTTTTTAAAATGTGGATTAGGGAAAATTGTAGCATGGAAAGCTGCATATATTAAATCAATAGCTTTTTGAATCACATGTAATATAATTTAAATATACTCACTTTGAGGTTGCCAAAACTGACATTGTCTGAGCCCGTTTAATTTACATCTTCGATTTAGTCAAGAAGCGGAACCTGCCAGATCAGAATAGTGTATTCTGTGCACCCACCAGGGTGGAAGACATTATTTTGTTTGTGTTAGTTCAAACAGCTGGTCATTAATGCAGTCCCCATTTCTAGAGCGAAGTGCTGCTGGACATGAATGCCTGCCTGATTAATGCTGCCCCTCCGAGGGTCCTTCACCCAGCAGTCATGCTCGCAGCAGAATAATGTAGCATGATGTGATTGCACTCTAACAGGATAGTATGTCATTGTGTCACCAAGCAATTGAGGTTATTATGGGGCAGGGCAGACAGACGGGACAGTGGGGTTACTAGACCGTAGCATTTTTAGAAATACAGGCCTGACCTACTTAGAGTTATTCTCTCTGGCTGGCAGCTGCATGGTACATAAAGTCTCCTGATAGGCTGAGGCTGTTGCTAGGGGGAATTAGCATGAATTTTTCCACACACAGACTCAGTGGCTGAATGATAAAAGCTGACTGGAATTAAAGAGATTTGGTTTAGTATTATACAGATTTATCTGCCTCCTTTTCTTTCTCAAGTGCAGAGAAAGAGTGCAAAACACAGATTTTGTTTCCATTTGTTCTTTGACCTTCTTGTTCCTCCCCCTCCCCTCAAGATGCATGAGGGGAGGAGAGTGGGGCAGTTATGAAATTTTGGTTAGTCTCTCACTGTTGGGGGTCATTGAAATGATGTTGCAAATTGCAAGATATTTAAGCTTAAAAACTGTTGGGACTGACTAACAGAAGGTTAGATTATTTTTCCTCTTGTGTGCACTAAGCTGTTTTGAAGTTGGGCATGCATCTTTCATGCACTGTATATTTAAACTCTCTTTCCCTTTTGGGCTTGAACAAAACATTTATATAAATTCTTTTCTATCCAAACAGATTGAAGCTTGCAATCTCTGGCTTGTTTAAAATAAGGTGGTCAGGATTCCAGATTTAGACAGAAAAAAATATATATATATATATATATATGCCATTTTTGTTATTACAAAATAGTATTTTCTGGGCTATTGTGGGTTTGACTCTCTTTTCAAAAACCAGCCTGATGTGGATGCTTGTGGATAAAACTTAACTGCTCCTACCCTACCCTGTTGGCTTCACAATGTATAGGAAAACATAGGTTTTTCTCCAGAAGAAAATCTGCCTGCAGAATATATCTGGAGGTTGTTTTCCTTGTTGCTGACATATGCACTGCATATAGACAACTCACATAATCAATTTTATAAGATGACCCATTTTTTTCCTTCTCGTGGATCTCCAAGTGTCTGTAGCTTTTAATAGATCTTTTCTAGAGGAGGATTTTTGATAGATCTTTTTAAGGTAATCTGAAAAGCTATCAGGAGAAAAATTAAAGCAACACATATTCAAGAATACTTTAATTTTTCTTGTTCTTAATTATATGCTCTCTATACTTAAACTGCAATTTCTTTCTGTTACCTTTCATTGCTGAAAGTAGTGATTATCTTTGCCTTTTAGATTTGAAATTAATTTTTGTGAGAACGCCCTGGGATATCACAAGTAAACAAGAAGCTGGGCCACATAAAGGAAAGGAATAACAGAGATTCTTGTAAACTTGTCACATTAGATTTTTTTTTTTTTTTTTGGCCACATGAAAAAGGCAAGAGAAAATTTAGGTGTAGCTTTTTCTTTTCATTAGATTTTTAAAAATATTTAGAACTATTTAGATACATAATGCTTTTAAACAGTGATTTCTACTTATACTAGAGAATACAGTCAAAACAAAATAAAACAAATCCTCTAATGGTGTCAGAGCCAAGAAATCTATCAATCATATGTATATTTTTTAAATCCAGCAGTGTTTACATTTCAGCATATAAATCTTATCAAGCTAAAATAGAGTATATTTTCTGATGTAATTGATAGATCATACCCCCACTAGCTTTGAAAGTCCCCATGTAAACATTTATTGTAAAGGTTTGCAACTACACTAGCAATCTTTCTTAATTGAATAAAATGTCAATTTATATTTGTTGAATAAAAGATTACCTTAGTGTACTGCTCCTTCCAAAATGAAGCAATTTCTTTGTTGTTTTAATAAGTGAACATTTTTTGGTTTTCTTATGCAGTATTTATTTTGCTTAGGTCAATGGACAATTATTTAAATATTTAAATACAAATATATGGAAATAAAATGTCACTTTAAAATCACTTAAGAAAGGAAAAGTGTCAACATGCTTTTATTAACACTCTTTAATAAACATATGGCTAATTTATATGTAAAGCACAGCCTGTTTCCAGGTACCCAGTCAAATCAAATGTTTATTGTTTGATGAAAAATAAATTGATCACATTATAATAGTTAAATATAAGTCTTATTTGGTTGTTTAGGTTGCTAAGAATTTCCCATTGTTTTTATCCATTACCAGGGAGGTAAGTATTCAATAAGTCAAAAAGAAAAACAAAGCAAGCATATTTTAAAATGCCATTTATGCTGACTTAGCTAAGCCTAAGCTTATACCTAAGCTTGAGTCCTAGATACTCACTTAGACAATATATGTCATAGTATTTGTTTCATCCTTTGCCATTCATTAAAACACCAAAGGAGCAATCATCCTCACTCATTGCATCAATCATTTATTTATTAGGTATTTATTTTCTGCTCACACATGAGGCTAACTTCTCTAGTTATAAGGTTCAACATAGACCAATGAGGTTTTGGTGGGATTCGTGGGCAAACAAAAAAGGGAATATAAGCAGTTGATTGTTGTGGGCCACCGAGCGCAGGTGACTCTTGTGTTGGATAGTTTCCCTGACTGTTCTGTCTGACACCTAATGTTACTTAGTCCTTACAACTTTGGGGAAGAGCTGGTGCCCTTATTATCAGATGCTTGGGGATGATCAGCTCTCCTGATATCACAGAGAAGCTACATCTCTTCCAAACCGTCTCAACACTTTTATAATATTTAAAGATCTATCAATAAGTCAGAATGTGCCTTTTGTGAAGTCGTAAAAGCATAATGTAACCCAGTGATTTTTGACATCGCTATTAAAATGGGTAATAGTATCTCAACCAGAATACCTGAAGCGCCCGAACTGTATACTGCCTGAGACCTTATCTGATTCCCTCAGCCTGATGCCTCCAGGGTTTCATTTTTACCAGGCTCCTGTCTTGTTGGAGCAGTCATCACCTGGTGGTATTCTCTAGTCTGTTTCCCCACGAGTCTCTAACCCATTCTTCATCTATGTGCCAGGGACACAGAAGATGTTTCACAGACATTAGTTGATTAACAAATGAATGAATGAGTGAATTGATGAGTATCCAGAAGACAGATGTTAGAGAAGAATAATGAAGTCTTCTATCTGTGAATGTATCAATGGCATAGGGCAGGGATCAACAAAGTTTTTCTATAAAGGGCCAGATAGTAAATACTTTAGGCTTTGTGGACTGTATGGTTTCTATAGCAACTACTGAACTTGGCTGGTGTAGCTAAAAAGCAGCCATAGACAATAGTAAATGAGTGAGTATGGCTGTGTTCCAATCAAACTTTGTTTACAAAAAGAGGCAAGGGGCTGGATTTTGCCTGTAGGTTATAGACCCCGAGTATAATCATTCATTACCTTTGATATTTTGAGGGTGTGATTTACACCTATAGGTTTACTGAAGATCAGTGTATTAAAAAAGGAGGAAGATTTCAAACAATTCAATAAAAATTAAGAAAAAGTGTTGGATAAATATTATTTGTGATGAGAACTCAGCGCTAATCAACCACATTTTCTTCTCTCACTGATGACACAGATGGAACAATTTATTTTAAAACTCAAAGATGAAAGCACGGATTGTTACTCTTTCTTAAGATATAATGGTATTTTGTTGCTCAATATGTAAAAAGGAAGAATGGAAAATTTTTACCTTCAGAATTATTTTTTTTAGTGTTGGTTGCCCAGTGGTAAAGAGGAAGTCCAGCCTCTTTTGTTTGAAGAAGGGCACAAAATGTAAAACGTGTGAAATGGTAACTCTGGAAACACGGCCACTGTGCCTCATGTTATCTTTTCCATATTATTTTAAACAGTGTAAATACTGTGCTATTGCAATAAACTAAGTCAGATCTTTCCTTTGTCCTGTCTCTCCAGTCCCTTCTGCAACTGTAGTAGTTAATCTGCAGCTGTAGAGGTTCTGGACAAACCCTTTTCCTCCTTTCTCTCGCTCTACTTCAGCCCTTTCCTTGCCTTTCTCCTTTGTTGTAGGGCAGCTGGTGTTGGCCTTATATGTTGGTGAATGGTGTTGGAGGCAGTAAACCAGGACGGATCGTGCTCTAAAAACCACGGGCCTGGGAATTAGGCAACCTTGTGTGTACATCTCACTCCTGTGTCCACCAGCTGTGGGACTGGGGATACTTCAGTGAACTTCCCTAAACTTGAACTTCCTCATTCATAAACTAAGGGTGATGATAATACTTACTGTGCAGAGGCTTTGTGAGGGTGAGTTGAGATTATGAACATAAAGCCCTCCTAGAACTTTCTAAATGTGCAGCATAATTTCACTGTGGTGCTGTGACTCCTACTACCGCTCTTGTTTTTATAATTGGGAGTTGTCCTGCCATCAAAGAAGTGTACAATAGGCTTTGAGATCTTGGTGGCATCCTTAGGGGTAATTCTCCTTAATGAGAGGCATCGCCAAGAGCATTTATTTTGGGGAGTCGGGTATCAGAAGTCCTGAAGCCAAGAGCAGAGCAGATACAGGAACTTAGAATAAGTCTTGAGGTATCCAGTATATTTCAAGGAATTGTGTTCTTGCTGTTTCACCTCTAATTTTGTTGTTGTTGTTGTTGGCTTGGTGTGTTTTAGCATATTCTTTTAGGATTGTCCTAGAGTCACAGTTTGTTTCTTGTCTGTTTTTAGAGTAAGACCAAAGACGGAGAGAGCAAAAAGGACTGCCCCTCTACCCTAAGGCTGTGATTTCCTTATTTTAAAACTGTGCTCCAGGCTGATCTTCTCCAGAAAATTTGTCCTGATTAACTGACTTGGGAGCAACACATGCTCACAAACATTTGTCAGTCTTCAGCTGACTTTGTGTCCAATGACTTTTTAAAAGCACATTTGTTCATCATCACCTGACTAACTTTTCTATCACTTCCAGGCCTCTTATGTTCCCCCTGAAGTTTTATGGCCCCAAAATGTGGCCGAGGTTGTCCTCTTATGTAAGTGCCCGTGAGCTCACAAAGCAAAGCACTTACTAAACTGTTATTTTTGCTTTTTACCTCTCTAATCACCTCCATTAGACTGCAGATGCCAAAGGGCTTACCTTAATGTGATATTCCCAGCAACTAGAAGAGCCATAGGCACATTCCAAGTGCTCAATAGATATTTGTATAGGAAATGACTGTCGGAGGCATTTTCATTCTGCATATTCTAATCATTTATATTAAATAAGTCACTTGGAATATTGCTGAACTATTAGTAGTAACTACTACTAAATTGATGGTGAAATTAATGAGTTAATCTATCCCAGTATTTGTAGAATATCACTTAAAAATAAAGGGTTCTATCCACACAATTTTGGAATTAGTAAATGCGAAAATACATACACTATTGCGACTCCTTCTCAGATTGGACCCAACTAATTGTACGTTTTTGTTTAGACAGCATGCAGCATAGAGACGAAGAACAGAAACCAATTTTCTTTTAAAGCAGCAAGAATAAGAATTATTCCAAAGCAAGAATGATCATTCTTCTTTTGTGGAGATTTCATAAAACATGTATCTTATTCTGTGAGTGAGACATGTTCTTAGTTCTAACAAACCATTGAGAAGCTTATTAAATGAAAGGTGTTCAGGAATCATCAATTGAACATGACGTTTGATATTTTAGCTTGTCTTTATATTTTTCTTAATAAAAAAAATCCTTTAGTTCTCTAACAGAAATGTTAGAAAAATGTTACTTTGATGCTTTTAAGGACCCTTTCCTAACCCACAAGGCTAAGTATATTAATAACAGAGAGGTGTAAGGCAGGAGGGGTGGGAGTGTAATTGAACGTGTCTGGTCTTCCTGGGGTTTTTTCCTTGTGGCTGCTAGTGGTTACAAATGGCCACGTACCCCAGGGGAAGTGAATGCAACAGCATGGGAGTGAGAGCGTTTTTGTGTTCTCTGCCAATTATTAGGTGTGATTGAATATTTTGAAAGAAGCCAGTACATAAAAATGGACATTTGGCTAGTGCCCGATAGAAGTGATTTTTTTTCCGCCTGTTTTCTTTTCAAATGTGTTTGATATTCTGACTTCAGACTCTGCCTACCCCTCTTGTTATCAGAGGTAGACATCAGTCTTACAAAGGACACTTGATAGATATGGGGTGGACGACATTGGGTTTACAATGTTTTTTCCTTCTCTAGCTACCATATGTCTGTGTTTTCCCTTGTTCCATAGGGAAGCCTTTGCTTCATCTTTTTTTTCCAGGACTGTAGTAATCAAAGTCTATACCACAAAGGCTCTTGGATTTAGGTTTTTAGTTGTAAGAATGAGGAATGCCAATATTGTTTCCCAAGAATGACCACTGATAATTTTATGGTATTTTCAGAATAAAAGGCATAACAGAATTTGTAATTGTTGTAATTTTAAGGAAATCTCTTTATACTTCTTTATTGGAAGAAATCTTCTATCGAATTTTGCAGAAAACACAATAGTAGTGGGAGCACTATTTGGTGATCGTTAATCTTCACTAGGATTTGAGAACTCTTAATTAAAGAATTATGGAAGGCCTGGGAATTTTTTGGCAACACATATAAATACCAAAAGAGTCTTCTAGCAAAATATTAATCACATAGAGCCAATTCAGATAATGGCCAGCAAACAGAATTTGAACATTGCATCCCTCCTTTTGATCAATTCTCCATGTTGCTAATTGTTAGAAATCAGGGGCAGAGGGCTTGTCTTCATTCTGGAGTCCTGTTTAGAGTTTTGAGGAATCACTTTAGCATAAAGGATGGCACTGTATTGTCAGGAATTTATATTTCCAGGATTCTCTTTAGAATCAATGTGCCAATTTTTGCCTTCTTAGTCACGTGTACAGTAGCAAGGTAAACATGGATTATGGTCTATATGTTTGTGCAGCTGCTTTTGGGGGGATCAGTTTTTAATTATTAGAAGGATGACATGATGTATCATATACTCAGTACTTAAAGGAGCATTTAGTTTAATTTTCTTTAGATCTATCCATCAAACTATAAGATCCATGGGGACAAATCTGTCAGTTTAGCTCATCATTATACGATGCCTGGCCCAGCAAAAATGCCATATATACATCTATTGAATGAATTGGAAGTAAGTGGGAGTAGTGTTAAGATATTTTAAACCAAAATTTTCAATATAAACCAGTAGCTTTCTGTTCAAAATGTAAAAATAAAAAATGTCTATCCATGCAATATAGTTTTATTACGAATTTCTCACTTTTATTTGTGTGAAATAAAATTTTCTGAAGAGAAGTATAATTTTAACCATGCTATTGCTTTTGATTATGCTTACTGTTGTAGGATGGTTGCTTATAGAGAAACACTGTTATGGCAGTGATTACTTGAGATTTAACATTTTTCTTCTTTATAAAATCATTCAGTATTTTTTGATTAATTTTTAGAAGTATCCATAAAGAGAGCAGGTGGCACCATTTTTTTCCCTCTGAGTAGAAGACTGACTTAGAAAGGTTATTATGATATAATCATTTGTCTAGCAGGAATTAGAATAAGTATCTTAGAATGGAAGGGACCTTATAAATAATCTAATCCTCCCACTGCCAGTCATTTTGCAGATAAGGAGATTGGGTCATGGAGCGGTTAAGAGATTTGCCCAAGGTCACACAGCTAGTTCTCATCAGAGCTAGAACTATAGCTCACTTTTTTTCCTTGATTCCAATGTTCTGCCCCGCTATATCTTAGGCCTCATTTCTGTAGTTCAGAAGTGGTCTACATTTCTTATATTTTAGAAGTTATTTGAGCTTGTTCATCACCTAAGAAATGTATCACTGAGAGCTTGCATAGGGAAAATACGAGGAAATACTAATTCCATGCCATAGAAAGTAGCCATAGAAATACTAATGCCATGCCATAGAAAGTACATACATATACAGTAACTTTGGGAGGCCGAGACAGGTGGATCACGAGGTCAGGAGATCGAGACCATCCTGGCTAACCCGGTGAAACCCCATCTCTACTAAAACATACAAAAAACTAGCCAGGCGTGGTGCCGGGCGCCTGTAGTCTCAGCTACTTGGGAGGCTGAGGCAGGAGAATGGCGTAAACCCGGGAGGCGGAGCTTGCAGTGAGCTGAGATCCGGCCACTGCACTCCAGACTGGGCGACAGAGCCAGACTCTGTCTCAAAAAAAAAAAAAAAGAAAGTACATATACAGTAGCCTCCAGTACCATATTTTAGTGTGGTAAAATTCAACATACTGCATCAGAAAGTTGATAGACTGCAAACTCGAATTGTGGATTACCAACCTGGCTCTGCTGCTAACTAGCTGTTTGAGCTTAGCTGGATCATTTATCTCTCTAGACAGTGAGAGAATAGCACTTTGATAGTTGCTTGAGGTTGCCTCTAGTTCTGTTGCTCCAACAGTCTATCATTGCCCAGAAAAAGTGATCCTATATTTTTGAATCTGTGCCCAAAATATCTCTTTATTAAATCATGGTCTGTGAACTAGCATGAATGAACAGAAGTCTGTTTCTGGGTGGACTGAAGACATGACAGTTGAAATCATATCATAAGAAACTCTTGCCCTGCTATTGTTTCCCATATTCAAGGAAAAAGGAAAAAAAGTACTAGATGGTATGCTGTCCAGTATAGTAACCACTAGCCTTATATGGCTATAGAGTACTTGAAATGTGGCTAGTACAAATTAAGATGTGCTATAAGAAAATACAGTCTGGATTTTGAAAATGTAAAATGAAAAGAGAATGGCAAAATATGTATTTCATTGATTTTAATGCTTATGACAAAGTAAATGATAATATTTTTGATGTGTTGGGTTAAAATAATATTTTGGATGTGTTGGGTTAAAATATGTTATTAGAATTAATTTTTCATTTTACTTTTTAACAAAGTGGCTCCTAGACAATTTAAAATTAAATATGTAGCTCACATGATATATCTAGCGGACAGCTTACATCTGTACTACAGCTTGACTCCTTTTTAATTTGGAGAATAACTCTTTGTGACTTAGAAGCCTTGTGAATACCATGGTGTGTTGAGAACACTGAGAATGTGCTGGAGAATACAGGAATGACATATGACTATGAAATCATTGAGAGGGGTAAGATTCTCATGCTTGAGGTAGGGGTTTCCTTCTGGAAGCTGCTAGCTATGCTCCCACATTTATATTTTAATGTTAATGAGCTTACTTGGAATGCTTACAAGTAACCCAGAGATGGGTACAGTCAGCTACCAATTCACAATCAATCAACTGATTGAAATCAATTTCCAAGGTCCCTCTAATCTCTGCAGTGCCAAATGTCTTGCCTTTTAAAGGATTTTTCCTTTTCTAATGCAGTTCACTGGCTTAAAGTAGATTTGGTCTGAAGTTCTTACAATGCCAAAAGACACAATTACCCACAGGATTGATGATGATAGGAAAATTACAGAATTTCAGGTAGAATAGATGGAATAGACACCCTAAAGGATCATAAAGGAGTTATTATAACTTTGACAGTAATACAAAACATTTGAGCAATAACGATTGTAAACCTGTGGGATAACCACCACCATCATAACAAGCTATAGGGCTCTTTGAAAATAGCATTGAATTTAAGTCTTGAAAGAATGAATAGAGCACTGAACTGATTATGTTGTTTAGTGTGTGTCAGTATTGCCTTAAACTAAGAAAGTGTAACTGTTTATTGAACGTAGTAATATTTAGACTTCTATATCTTAGAGATTTTCTCTATATGGCTGAAAGCTCTATGCAGCCTTAGAGTTCAAAGGGGCATTTTTAGTGATGGAAAAATAGAGATTCAAACATAGGAAGTCATTCAGTGGTGCCATACCTGGGGCCCACGTCTGTTTATTTCAAGTCAAATACTGTTTCCATGTTGCTGTGGGAATACACTTCTGTAAATTTACCATTTTTTTTTAACATTAACTTTTAAAAGCACTGAATTCCAAGATTATAAGATCACATCACTAAAACACAAGTTTTCCAGCTTTATAAATTTTCTTGATGACTTGTTTCTTAAATTACAGAATAAAATGCAGCAAGACCTATTCAGAACCCCCAATCCTCTATGAAAGCTACTTATTTATAAACAAATTAAGCAGGAAAATAAAAAAAAATAAGCAGGAAAATAAAAAAAATTAAAAATATTGAGAAACAAATACTCTTTGAAAACACTAAAGGAACTATCTTGTTTGCTGGCTAGAAGAAAGGAACACTTTTGTTGACCAACTAATAGTGACTCTTGAGGTCAGGACCTCCTGAAACTAAAACAAGTATCAAAGGAAAAGGAAAGAAGGATTTGCTTTACATAATGGCTAAGTAGGCTCCTAGGGACTGACACCTCTGCAAGAAAACAACCATGAATTCTGGATATAATACAAAAAACAGCCACTGACAACACTGTAGAAGAAGCACAAGTAGGCTGAGTCTATTAGATGAGTATCTTCTTGGAGGACAGGAATCAGGTAGAATTACTGCTTTTTCAGGACTTTAACTCTTTAGACATGGCATGCAGGATAAGAGAGTGCTGCCGAAGAAATCTACAGTCCTTCAAGACAGGAAAACTGAATCTGGGGAGACCTCAGCCACAAGAGAGGAAAAGAGTTACACATGGGATTCCCATATTCATTCTGTCTCCAACATAGGTAGCTTACCCATGATTCATATATACATGGAACAGATTCAAAGTTTCCGGTTAAAGATAAAATATCTGAATTGGGACCAGAGTTGTCATCCAGAAATCGAATTTACAGTTATGAAGTGAAACAAGATAATTTTGTAGTAAATTAAAGGGAACAATACTCATAGGAGGAAAACTAACATAATCCAGAGTCTCTACATCTTGATATTAATAATGTCTAGGATCCAATCCAAAATTACGTGACACACAAATCGTTAGGACAATGGTGTATATTCTCATGAGGAAAGAACATTAACTGATATCAACACCAAGATGGCTCAGGCATTGGAAGTAACGGACAAGATTTAAGACAGCTATCATGACCATACTCTGTGCAGTAAATACACCGTGCTTATAGTGAATTAAGAGATAGAAATCTCTGCCAAAAAAACAAAAGATAAAGAACCAATGGGCCAGGCACTGTGGCTCATCTCTGTAATCCCAGCACTTTGGGAGGCTGAGGTGGGCGGATCACGAGGTCGGGAGATCGAAACCATTCTGGCCAACATGGTGAAACCCCGTTTTTACTAAAATACAAAAACTTAGTTGGGCATAGTGGTGCATGCCTGTAGTCCCAGCTACTTGGGAGGCTGAGGCAGGAGAATCGCTTGAACCTGGGAGGTGAAGATTGCAGTGAGCTAAGATTGCACCATCGCACTCCAGCCTGGCAACAGAGTGAGACTCTGTAAAAAACAAACAAGAAAACTAATGACAATTCTAGACCTAAAAAATGCAATATATGAAAAAGATTTAACTTGATGGACTAACAGCCAAATGGAGTTGACAAAAGCAAGAGTAAGTGAACTTTAATCAATAGTAATTATTTGATATAGAGAACAGAGAGAAAAAACAGGTTGAAATAAAAATGAACTGCGCTGCAGAGATCTGTTTCAGCAGGGGTCCCTAACCTCTGGGAAATGGTTCGGTACCTGTCTGTGGCCTATTAGGAACTGGGTCACACAGCAGGAGGTGAGCAGCAGATGAGCGAGCATTACCACCTGAACTCCACCTCCTGTCAGCTCAGCGGTGGCATTAGATTCTCATAGGAGCACGAACTGTATTGTGAACTGTACATATGAAGGATCTAGTTTGCATACTCCTTATGAGAATCTAATGCCTGATGATCTGAGGTGGAAAAGTTTCATCCTGAAACCATCCCCCACAACCCTCCTGTTCTGTGGGAAAATTGTCTTTCATGAAACCAGTTCCTTGTGCCAAAAAGTTGGGGACTGCTGTGTTAGAGAATATTAAGTGGTTACATTTATTACATGTACTTGGAGTCTCAGAAATAGAAAAGTGAAATGATGAAACAGAAAAAATAAGTAATAGCCAATATTTTCCCAAATTTGATAAAAAACATAAATTTACGGGTTCAAGTTGACACCAGTTACCAAGCAGAATAAACAGAAAGGCACACAAAAAAACCATAGTTAAAGCAGTAAAAGTCAAAGCAAAAATCTTATAAACATTGAAAGAATAATAATGTGATTAGCACCTGGCTTTTCCTCAGAGACACTGAAGACAGAAAAGTATGGAACATTTTTATAATGCTGGAAAAAACCCTGTCAACCAAAGAGTCTATATCCAGCAACAATATCCTTAAGAATAAGTATTTTCTAGACTATCACTGTACAATACGATTGGACAATAATGGAAATATCTGTGTCTGTGGCTATCTAGTAGAGTAGCCACCAGCCACATCTAGCTATTGAATGCTTGAAATGTGGCTAGTGGTTTTGAGAAACTAAGTTTTTATTTAACATAGTTCAATTTAAATAGCCACATGTGGCTAGTGGCTACCATATTAGAACAACTCTAGAATACATAAACTTGAAACATTGAAACACGAAGATAATAATTAAATGATTCTTAGCAGCCAAAGAACATAAAGGTATTGCCGTTAAGACTGTCACAATTAAAAACTAATATTTAACATGGTAAGTTTCATATGAATAAATGATTTATCCATAATCATTATCCAGCTATTCTCATTACTGGAATGGTACTAGGTAAATTAGTATTGACTAAAGTCAGTGTTATAAAATTAAGAAAGCTTTTGGATAAGAATATTTAAGAAATAATTTTGATTGAACAGCTAGTATAAATAGTTCAAAAGAATGTTTATCATTAAGTCTTTATATAAATTTTTATTTAATATATATGTTTACTATAGCACAAAGAAATACATTTAAGCAATGTGATGTCTCTCAAGTAGAAAGGGGAAGGCTTCCTTTGCTCTATCTCTGCTCCCTACTCCAGAGGTGATCACTGTGAACAGTTTGGTGTGTATCTTTCCAGACTCTTTTCTATGCACATCTGTATACACGCACATCTGTATACATGCACATCTATGTGCTCCTGCTTACATGGGAGCTTTAATTTTTTTTTTTTTTTATTTCCATAGGTTATTGGGGGACAGGTGGTGTTTGGTTACATAAGTAAGTTCTTTAGTGGTGATTTGTGAGATTTTGGTGCACCCACCACCCAAGCAGTATACACTGCACACAGTTTGCAGTCTTTTTTCCCTCACCCACTTCCCACCCTTTCCCCCGAGTCCCCAAAGTCTGTTGTGTCATTCTTATGTCTTTGCATCTCATAGCTTAGCTCCCACTTATGAGTGAGAACATACAATGTTTGGTTTTTCATTCCTGAGTTACTTCACTTAGAATAATAGTCTCCAATCTCATCCAGGTTGCTACGAATACCATTAATTCATTCCTTTTTGTGGCTGAGTAGTATTCCATCATACACACACACACACACACACAGTCATATATATTGTCACATATATACACACATCATATACATACACACACACACACACACACACAAACACATATGTGTATATATATGCCGCAGTTTCTTTATCCACTCATTGATCGGTCGGCATTTGGGTTGGTTCCACATTTTCACAATTGTGAATTCTGCTGGTATAAACATGCAAGTATCTTTTTTGTATAATGACTTATTTTCCTCTGGGTAGATACCCAGTAGTGGGATTGCTGGATCAAATGGTAGTTCTCCTTTTAGTTCTGTAAGGACTCTCCACACTGTTTTGCATGGTAGTTGTACTAGTTTACATTCCCACCAGCATTGTAGAAGTGTTCCCTGTTCACCGCATCCACAGCCACATCTATTGTTTTTTGATGTTTTGATTATGGCCATTCTTGAAGGAGTCAGGTGCTATCGCATTGTGGTTTTGATTTGCATTTCCCTGATCATTAATGATGTTGAGAATTTTTTCATATGCTTGTTGACCATTTGTATATCTTCTTTTGATAATTGTCTATTCATGTCCTTAGCCCATATTTTGTTGGAATTGTTTGATTTTTTCTTGCTAATTGTTTGAGTTCATTGTAGATTCTGGATATTAGAACTTTGTCAGATGTATAGATTAGAAAACATTTTTAATTGACACATTATAATTGTATATATTTGTGGGGTACTGTGTGACATTTCAATACATGTATATAATGTGTAATGATCAAATCAGAGTAATTAGCATATCTATCACCTCAAACCTTTATTGTTTCTTTATGTTAGTAACATTCCAAATCTTTTAGCTGTTTGAAAAAATACAATAAATTATTGTTTACTATAGTTACCTAATGCTCTTTAGAACACGAGGACTTATTCTATCTAGCTGCAATTTTATGGACATTAACCAACCTCTTCCTTCTCCTCTCTAACTCTTCCCAGCTTCTAGTAAACACTGTTCTACTGTCTACGTCTATGAGATCAACTTTTTTAACTTCAACATATGAACAAGAACATGCAGTATTTATCTTTCGCTGCCTTATTTCACATAACACAGTGCCCCAGGCTCATCCACGTTGCCGTGAATGACAGGATTTCACTTCTCTTTTATAGCTAAATATTGTGTATACATTCCACATATTCTTTATCCATTCTTCTGTTGATGGACACTTAGTTTGATCTCGTATCTTGGCTATTGTGAATAGTGCTGCAATAAATACGAGAGTGGTGATATCTCTTCAACATACTGATTTCTTTTCCTTTGGATATATACACAGTAGTGAGATTCCGGAATCATACGGTAATTCTATTTTTAGCTTTTTGAGGAAAATCCCCATAATGTTTTCTTAAATAGCTGTACTAATTTATATTCTCTCCAACAGAGCATAAGAGTTTCCTTTTTCCCACATTCTTGCCAACCTTTGTTATTTTTTGTATTTTTTTTTTTTTTTTTTTGAGATGGAGTCTTGCTCTGTCGCCCAGGCTGGAGTGCAGTGGCGCGATCTCGGCTCACTGCAAGCTCGGCTTCCCAGGTTCACGCCATTCTCCCGCCTCAGCCTCCAGAGTAGCTGGGACTACAGGCGCCCGCCACCACGCCCGGCTAATTTCTTTTTTTTTTTTTGTATTTTTAGCAGAGATGGGGTTTCACTGTGTTAGCCAGGATGGTCTCAATCTCCTGACTTCGTGATCCGCCTGCCTCGGCCTCCCAAGGTGCTGGGATTACAGGCTTGGGTGACCGCGCCTGGCCTATTTTTTGTCTTTTTAATAATAACCCTTTTAACTGAGGTGAGATGTCTCATTGTGGTTTTGATTTGCATTTTCCTGATTTTTTTAAAAAAATATACTTGTGGCCATTTGCATGTCTTCTCTGGAGAAAGGTCTGTTCAGATCCTCTGCCCACTTTTAAATTGGATTATTTGTTTTTTTAGCTGTTGAGTTGTTTCAGTACCTTGTATATTCTGGATATTAACCTCTTGTCAGATGTATAGTTTGCAAATATTTTCTCCCATTCTGTAGGTTGTCTCTTTATTCTGTTATTTGTTTCCTTTGCTGTGCAGAAGTGCCTATTTTTGCTTTTGTTGTCTTTGCTTTTGAGGCCTTAGCTGTAAAGTATTTGCTCAGACCAATGTCCTGAAGTATTTCCCCTGTTTTCTTCTAACAGTTTCATAGTTTTAGGTCTTATATTGAAGTCTTTAATCCATTTTGTGTTGATTTTTGTATATAGGGAGAGATAGGGGTCTAATTTTATTTTGTTTACGGATATCCAGTTTTCCTAGAACCATTTATTGAAGAGGGTGTTCTTTCCTCAATTTATATTCTTGGTCCCTTTATTGAAAATCAGTTGTCTGTAAATACATGGATTTCTGGTCCCTTTTTTCTGTTCCACTGTTCTATGTGTCTATTTTTTTGTAAATACATGCTGTTTTGGTTACTAAAATTTTGTAGTATATTTTGAAGTCAGGTAGTATGAGGCCTCCAGTTTTGTTCTTTTTGCTCAAGATTGCTTTGGCTATTTGGGGTCTTTTGTGGTTCCATATGAATTTTAGGGTTGTTTTTTCTATTTCTGTGAAGAGTGTCATTGGTCTTATAATAGGGATTGCATGGAATCTATAGATCATTTTAGGTAGTATAGTCAATTTCATAATATTTTTCCAATCCATGAATCTGAGCTATCTTTCCATTTATTTGTGATAAATTTCCTTCATCAACATTTTATGGTTCTCATTGTAGAGGTCTCTCATATTGTTGGTTATATATATTCCTAGATATTATATTTTAAAATTTTTATAGCTATTGTAACTGGAATTGCTTTATTGATTTATTTCAGCTGGTTAGTTGTTGATGTATAGGAACACTATTGATTCTTTTGTATGTTGATTTTGTATCCTGCAACTTCAGCAAATTCGCTTATCAGTTCTAAAAATTCCAGTAGAGTCTTTAGGTTTTTCTCTATATAAAATTAGAGAAACTGTAAACAGGGACAATTTGACTTCCTCTTTTCCAATTTGGATGCCTTTTATTTTTTTCTCTTGCCTAACTGCTTTGGCTTGAACTTCTGGTACTACATTGAATAAAAGTGGCAAAAGTGGGTTTTGTTTCAGTTCTTAGAAAGCTTTCAGCATTTTCCTGATTAGTATGAGGTTGGCTGTGACTTTGTTATATATTGTTTTTATGTTTAGGTTTGTTCCTTCTTTACCTAATTCGTTGATGGCTTTTATCATGAAGGAATGTTGAAATGTATCCATGGTTTCTCTACATCTATTGAAATGATCATATGATTTTTGTTCTCCACTCTATTGATGTGATATTTTGTGTTTATTTGGTTTGTGATATAATTTAGCTCTGTGTCCCCACCTAAATTTCATCTGGAATTGTAATACCTAGGTGTCAAGGGAGGGACCTGGTGGGAGGTGAATAGATCATGAAGGCAGTTTTGCCCATGCCGTTCTCATGATAGTGAGGGAGTTTTCCCAGGAGATCTCACGCTTTAAAGGTGTTTGGCAGTTCTCCCCACTTTCTCTCTCTTCTGCTGTCACGTAAGATGTGCCTTGCTTTCCTTTAACCTTCCGCTGTGATTGTAAGTTTCCTGAGGCCTTCCCAGCCACATAGAACTGAGTCAATTAAGCTTTTTTCTTCATAAATTACCCAGTTTCACGCAATACCTTTATAGCAGTGTGAGAATAGACTAATACAGAGAATTGGTACTGTGATAGTGGGGTACTGCTATAAAGATAAGCTGAAAATGTGGAGGCGACTTTGGAACTGTGCAGCAGGCAGAGGTTGGAACAGTTTGGAGGGCTCAGAAGAAGACAGGAAGATGTAGGAAAGTCTGGAACTTCCTAGAGACTTGTTGAATAGTTTTGACCAAAATGCTGATAGTGATATGGACAATGAAGTCCAGGATGAGGTAGTCTCAGATGAAGATGAAAAGCTTGTTGGGAACTGGAGTAAAAGCAACATATTCCTATGCATTAGCAAAGAGACTGGCAGCATTTTGCCCTGCCCTAGATATTTGTGGAACCTTTAACTTGAGAGAGATGGTCTGAAATTGGAACTTATGTTTGAAAGAGAAGGAGAGCATGAAAGTTTGGAAAATTTGCAGCCTAACCATGTAGTAGAAAAGAAAAACCAATCTCCTGGGAAGAAATTTAAGCTGGCTGCAGAAATTTGCATACACAATGAGGAGTCGAATGTTAATCATCAAGACAATGAGGAATATGTCTCCAGGGCATGTCAGAGGTCTTCACAGCAGCCCCTCCCATCACAGGCCCAGAGGCCTAAGAAGAAAACTTGTTTCCATGTGCTGGACCCAGGTCCTTGCTGCTTTGTGCAGTCTTGGAACTTTGTGCCCTGCATCCCAACAGTGGCTAAAAGGGGCCAACATACAGCTCAGGTCTTTGCTTCAGAGGGTGCAAGGCCCAAGCCTTTGTGGCTTCCAAGTGGTGTTGGACCTGTGGGTGCACAGAAGTCAAGAAGTGAGGTTTGGGAACCTCTGCCTAGATTTCAGATCATATATGGAAATATCTAGATGTCCAGGCGGAAATTTGCTGCAGGGTTGGAGCCCTCATGGAGAACCTCTGCTAGGGCAGTGTGAAAGGGAAATTTGGAATCAGAGCCTCCACACAGAGTCCCCACTGGGGCATTGCCTAGTGGAGCTGTGAAAAGAGGGCCACCATCCTCCATGGTTGAATGGTAGATCCACCAGCAGCTTGCACTCAACGCTTGCCTGTGAAAGCAGTCTTAGGGGCTGTACCCTACAGAGCCACAGGGGCAGAGCTGCCCAAGGCCTTGGGTGCCCCCTCGTTTTGTCAGTGTGCCCTGAATGTGAGAGATGGAGTCAAAGGAGAGTATTTTGGAGCTTTAAGATTTAATAACTGCCATGTTGGCTTCCAGACTTGCATGTGGCCTGTAGACCCTTTGTTTTGGCCAATTTGTCTTATTTGGAATGGAATCATTTACCCAATGCCTATACCCTCATTGTATCTTAGAAGTAACTAACTTGCTTTTGATTTTACAGGCTCACAGGCTGAAGGAATTTTCCTTGTCTTGGATGAGACTTTTGACTTGGACTTTTGGGTTAAGGTTAGTATAAGTTAAGATTTTGGGGGACTCTTGGGAAGGCATGATTGATTCTGCAATGGTAGAAGGACGTGAGATTTTGGAGGGGCCAGTTGCAGAATGGTATAGTTTGGCTCAGTTCGCCACTCAAATCTCATCTGGAGTTGTAATCCCTATATGTTGAGGGAGGGGCCTGGTGAGAGGTGATTGGATCATGGGGGTGGTTTCTGCCATTTTGTTCTCACAGCAGTGAGGTAGTTCTCAGAAGATCTGATGCTTTAAACGTGTTTGGCAGTTCCCCACCTCTCTCTCTCTCTTTCTCTTTCTCTCTCTCTCTCTTTCTTTTTCTCTCTCCCCCGCTGTCCCCCTCTCCCCCCGACCTCTCCTGCTGCCATGTAAGACATGCCTTGTTTGCCCTTTGCCTTCCACCATGATAGTAAGTTTCCTGAGGCTTCCACGGCCGTGCAGAACTGTGAGTCAATTAAACCTTTTTTTCATAGATTACCCAGTCTCAGATAGTATCTTTATAGCAGTGTGAGAACAGACTAATACATTGTGTGTATGCTGAACTGTGCTTGCATTCATGGGATAAATCTCACTTAATCATAGTGTATTATCTTTTTGATGTGCTGTTGAATTCAGTTTGCTAATATTTTGTTGAGAATTTTCACATCTCTGTTTATCAGGGATGTTGGCCTGTAGTTTGTTGTTGTTATATCCTTATCTGGTTTTGATATTAGGGTAATGCTGGTCTTACAGAATGAATTTGGAATAATTGCCTTCCCTTAGATTTTTTTTGGAGTAGTTTGATAAAAGTTGGTATTAGTTCTTTGAAAGTTTGGTAGAATTCAGCAGTGAAGCCGTCTGCCCCTAGGCTTTTCTTTGTTGGGAGATTTTTTTAAATTACTGACTCAATCTCATTTCTCATTATTGGTCTATTTAGGATTTCTGTTACTTTCTGATTCAATCTTGGTAGGTTGTATGTATCCAGGACTTTATCCATTTCCTCTGGGTTTTTCAATTTGTTTGGTATATAATTGTTCATAATAGTCCCTAATGGCCCTTTGAATTTCTGTGGTATCAGTTATAATGTCTTCTTTTTTGTTTCTGATTTATTTTTGTCTTTCTTTTTCTTAATCTAGCAAATGGTATATGCCAGTCAATTCATGCACTGCCATAAAGAAACACCTAAGGCTGGGTAATTTATAAAGAAAAGAGGTTTAATTGGGATATGGTTCTGCAGGATTTGCAGAAAGCATGGTGCTGGCATCTGATCAGCTTCTGGAGTGGCCTCAGGAAGCTTACAATCATGGTGGAATTTGAAGTGGGGAGCAAGAGAGAGATGGGGAGTTGCCACACACTTTTAAACAAGATTTCAGGAGAACCCATTCACTATGGTGAGAACAGTACCACGCTATGAAGGATATTCCCCCATGACCCAAACACTTCCCACCAGGTCCCACCTCCAACATTAGGCATTGCATTTCAACATGAGATGTGGGTGAAGAGAAATATCCAAACTATATCATGATGTGTTCAGTGTATTTTATTTTAATTAATTTAGAGACAGTGCCTCACTCTGTCACCCAGGCTGGAGTGCAGTGGTACAATCTTGGCTCACTGAAATCTCGGCCTCCTGGGTTCAAGCAATTCTCATGCCTCAGCCTCCCAAGTAGCTGGGATTACAGGTGTGTGACACTACACCCAGCTAATTTTTGTATCAATATTTTTAGTAGAGACAGGGTTTCACCATGTTGGCAAGGCTGGTCTCGAACTCCCAATCTCAGGTGATCCACCTGCCTCAGCCTCCCAAAGTTCTGGGATTATGGGTGTAAGCCACCTCGTCTGGCCTATTTACTTTATTTTTTACTTTTTTTAACTTTTATTTTAGGTTTGGTGCTACATGTAAAGGTTTGTTACATAGGTAAACTTGTGCCACAGGGGTTTGTTGTACAGATTATTTCATCACCATGTATTAAGCCCAGTACTGAATAGTTTTTGCTCCTCTTTTTTGCTCCTCTCCCTCCTTCCACCCTCTACCCTCAAGTAGACCCCAGTGTCTGGTGTTTCCTTCTTTGTGTTCATAAGTTCTCATCATTTAGCTCCCACTTATAAGTGAGAACATATGGTATTTGGTTTTCTGTTCCTGCATTAGTTTGCTAAGGATGATAGCCTCCAGCTCATCCATGTTCTTGCAAAATACATGCTCTCGTTCTTTTTTATGACTGCATAATTTTCCATGGTGTGTATGTACCACGTTTTCTCTATCCAATCTGTCACTTATGAGCATTTAGGTTGATTCTGTGTCTTTGCTATCATAAACATTGCTGGAGTGAACATTCACATGCATGTGTTCTTATGGTAGAATGATTTATATTCCTCTGGGCGTATACCCAGTAATGGGATTGCTGGGTCGAATGGTCATTCTACTTTTAGCTTTTTGAGGAATCATCATACTGCTTTCCAAAATGGTTGAACTAATGTACGCTCCCACCAACAGTGTATTGCGTTCCCTTTTCTCTGCAACCTCTCTGCCATCTATTTATTGACTTTTTAATACTAGCCATTCTGAGTGGTGTGATATCATATCTCATTGTGGTTTTGATTTGCATTTCTCTAATGATCAGTGATACTGAACTTTTTTTTTTCATGTTCTTTTTGGCCACATGTATGTTTTCTTTTGAAAATGTCTGTTCATGTCCTTTGCCCACTTTTTAATGGGGTTGTTTTTCTCTTGGAAATTTAAACTCTTTATAGATGCTGGATATTAGACTTGTCAGATACATAGTTTGCAAATATTTTCTCCCATTCTGTAGGTTGTCTGTTTACTCTATTGACAGTTTATTTGGCTGTGCAGAAGCTCCTAAGTTTAATTAGATCACATATGTAAATTTTTGCTTTTGTTGTGATTGCTTTTGGTGTCTTTGTCATAAAAATCTTTGCCTGTTTCTATGTCCAAGATGGTATTGCCTGGATTGTCTTCCAGGCACTTCAAAAAACCTGCTGTTTATTTTGTTGATCTTTTGTATTTTTTGTCTCTGTTTCATTTATTTCCACTTTTTTATTTTTTTCCTTCTACTAATTTTGGGCTTGGTTTGTTCTTGCTTTTCTCTTTCCCTCAGGTATATTGTTAGGTTGTTTATTTGAAAATTTTCTACTTTTTGATGTGGACACTTATTGCTATAAAGTTCTTTTTTAGTACTGCTTTTGCTGCATACCATAGGTTATAGTATATTGTTTCTATTTTCATTTGTTTCAAGAAATTTTTACATTTTACATTTCCTTCTTAATTTCTTCCTTGACCAATTGATCATTCAGGAAGATGTTATTTGAGTTCCATGTATTTTTATAGTTTCCAGAGTTCCTGTTGTCGAATTCTAGTTTTATTCCATTGTAGTCAGAAAAAATACTTGATATGAATTCAGTTTTTAAAATGTTGTTAACACTTGTTTTGTGACCTAGCATATCGTCTATCCTGGAGAATGTTCTATGTTCTGATGAGAAGAAGTTGTATTCTGCCTCTGTTTGATGAAATGTTCTGTAAATGTTTGTTAGGTCCAGTTGGGTATAGTGCAGTGTAAATCTGATATTTCTTTGCTGATTATCTATCTAGATGACATGTTTGCTGAGAGTAGGGTGTTGAAGACCCCAGCTATTATTGTATTGAGGTTTCTCTCTCTCTTAAGATCTAATAACATTTGACTTATATAACTGAGTGCTCTGGTTTTGGGTGCATGTGTACTTAGAATTATATCCCCTTGCTGAATTGATCCCTTTATCATTATATAAGGACCTTTCTTTTCTCTCTTGGCAGTTTTTTACTTAAAGTCTAATTTATCTGATACTAGTATAGCTACTGTTGCTTGTTTGGGTTTCCATTTGTTTGGATAATCTTTTTCTATTTCTTCACCCTCAGTCTGTAGTGTCTTTACAGGTGAGATGAGTTTCTTCTTGGCATCATATAGTTGCATCTTATTTATTCATTAATTCAGCCAGTCTACGTTTTTAAAATGGGGAATTTAATCCATTTCTATTCAAGGTTATTATTGATAGGCAAGGACTTACTGTTGTCATTTTGTTAGTTTTTTTTTGGGGGGGGGTGGTATATCCTTTGTTTCTTCTTTTATTGTTGATCTTTGCAGTTTTCTGTTTGTTTTTTTTGTAGTGATAGTATTTGATTCCTTTCTCTTTCTCATTTGCATATCTGTTCTACCAGTGAGTTTTATATTTTCATGTGTTTACATGATGGTAGTTTTTCTTTCACTTCCAGTTGAAATACTTCCTTAAGCATTTCTTGTAAGGCTGGTCTACTGGTGATGAATTTCTTGAGGTTTTGATTGTCCAGAAAGGCTCCTTTGTTTCTCAGTGATAACTTTGCTGGACATAGTATTCTTCTCTGACAGCTTGTTTTCTTTCAGCACTTTGAATATATCATCCCATTCTGTCCTGGTTTTTATGGTTTTCTGTCCTGGTCTGCTGAGAAATCTGCTATTAGTCTAATGGGGACTCCCCTATATATATGACTTGACACTCTTTTCTTGTTTTTAGAATTCTCTATCATTTACTTTTGATGGTTTGACTATAATATGCCTTGGAGAAGAACTTTTTGGGTTGAAACTTTGGGGAACTTTACAACATTGTGTATCTGGCTGTGCGTATCTCTCCCAAGACTTGGAAGCTTTTTAGCTATTATTTCATTGAATAAATTTTCTATGACTTTTCCCATCTCTTCCACCTCTGGAACTGCTGTAATGCAATCATTTGTTTGCTTAATGGTGTCCAATAAGTTTGACAGACTTTCTTCATTCTTTTCCATTCTTTTTTCTTGTCTGACTGGATTATTTCAAAAGGTATCTCCTCATGTTCAGAGATTCTTTCTTCTGCTTGATGTAATATGTTGTTGAAGCTTTCAATGACATATTTTTATTTATTAAATTCTTCAGCTCCAATATTTCTGTTTTTTTCATTTTTGATACCCATCTTTTGTTGAATTTCTCATTCAAATCATGAATTGTTTTTTCATTTTCATTGAATTGTCTTTTTTGTATTCCTTTGTCTCTGAGTTTTCTTAAAGTTATTATTTTGAATTTCTTTTCAGGCAATTAAAAATTTTCCTTCTGTTGAGGTCAGTTACTGGAGAATTACTGTGCTATGTAGTATTGTATTTCACTGCTTTTTCATGTTCTTGTCTCCCTTGCTTGATATCTGTGCATTTAGTGGAACATTTGCCTCTTCCAGTTTTGTAGTGTGGCTTTCATGGGAAAAAACTTTCTCCTGCAGATATGTCCTAGGGTGTCAGTTGGGTAGGGTGCATTGGCTTTTCTTTGGGTGGGTGCAGTAGTGTAGTCTTTGTACAGTTTCTTCAGCTATAGTCAATATCAGCAATGCCCCTGCATGCCTCAGTGGCTTAGGCTATAGAGATTTGTATGCCTATTCCACCTACTTGGGCTCTGCTCCTCTGCGGGTAGGGTGCTGGACTGGTCCAAGCTTTGGAGAAGTGAGGCGCTGGTAAATCAGTGGCTTGAGTCAGCTCAGGCTCTGCTCCTCACATTAAATCTTGAAAGATGTGAATTTCATTACCTCTTAGTTACATAATGCCATATACAAACTCTTTGTTGTTTTAAATCTAATCTCTGACGTGGTTATAAATGATTGCACTTTTCTACTGTTTCTAACTATAGCATAGCAGTGCTAAAACATCTGGGAAGGCAAAAGAAAGTTAGATAGGCTAGTAACACCAAAGTAATGCTGAAACCTGGAAGGAAAGAAAAATACATTACTTTCCTCTCCATTCTTCTTTGATCCCCTTTGAATATATGGCTTATTATAACAGCAAGATGTGTGACCTTGAGCTATTTATTTGTCTGGAGCCACAGCTTCTTTACTTATAAAATAAAATTAATGCCATTTACATCTCAGAAACTGTGAATATAAGATGAGAAATATGTTTATAAAATCTCATATAATGCTTGTCACACAGTAAGGTTTGGTAAAGCGAATCCTTCAACAGCGTTCCTCAGTTCTTTCTCTTGTGCTGAAAGTGGACTACCTTAGAAAAGACCATACAAGCAAAAATAGAATGACTTGGCTACAGAGCTGTTTCACTGTGTACGGATTACCAGCTTGTCTTAATCCAGTGAGATAGAACACTCCCCAACACAAGTGACATGAAGCCAGTGTACTACTTACAGACAGGACAACAGAAGCCTATGATTCATAAAAGCCTCAAGAAAGCTAGTATGGCAGATGGAGTTTCATCTGCATGTGCCCCCCATTTGCGCTGCAGTGGAGGATCCCAAGAAAGCATCCCACCCTGGGTTTTATACCCCAGCATAACATGATTCACTGTGCTAATGTGTTGAAGGACATATTGTTTCTATGAGGGATTACAACAGAGCCTAGACTGTTCAGGCTAGTTTCTCCCTATCTTAAGATGTTGCATTCTCAGCATATTCTATAGTTATTCTTGAGAACTATGAGTGAAAAAGGGGGGGTAACTGTGTCAGTCCAAAGATACCTGAAGAATTGTCCTGTGCTGACTAACAGCAGAAAAGTTTACAGTTGATCTAAAGTCAAGTGTTTCGCAATGTAGTTACAAACAAAATCATTAAGTGCCTATTTTGTGTTTGGCCCCATGGTAATACTAATAATGATTATGACAATAATAACAAAATGTATTAAGCAATCATTTTTACCTGTCATTCTTTGAAGCATTATCTCATTTACTTCTCCCAGAACCCAGTAAGGTAGTTAGCATTATTATCTCTAGTTTACAGATGAGGATATACTGAGTTTGCAGTGTTTAACTCATCCACAGTCACATTACTATTTGTGGTGGAGGGGTGATTTGAACCCAACCTATTTGACTGATTTTTTAACCAGATCGTTAAGAGAATAAACATCAGCCATCCAAAATCTCCCCATGTGATCTAGATGGGAAGTTTACAACTTGAAATAATTAGTCTCAAGAGATTTCAGAGAAGTGGTAGAAAACCAACATGGCCTTGGTCTTCTACCACTAAGGTTGTATTTTTAAAATAAATGAATAAGTAGGTCTTGACTTGCCATTTTATAGCTTTGGTCTTAGTTCAACAAGAAGGAGCAAGTAGGAAGACTTTTCATCGCGAACCCCCAACACAGTTGAAATCAGCATTAGCATAGAGCTTTAGAAATAAGATTCAGCATGCATCTTGCCGTGTGACCAATCCTGTTCTCCATCACAGAATTCTAGTTACTTGGTGAACCTGGGAGGCCACTCTCTGTCCCCATCCTGGACCCCCCCTATACTGCAGATCTTCCCTGACATGGGACCCTGGACCCTAAGGCTCAGAAGGGCTCAACCAGGACTTAACAGCAGTTTCCGAAGGGCCTTCACCCATCTTCCAAGTCTGACCAGACTGACAGGACCAGCAAGGGATGGGGCATGGAAAGATTAGAGATGTAGAATAAAGCAGTATCGTGGAGAGCCTTGAAAGCCAATTTAAAATCATTTTATCTTCTAATAGTAGGTCCTACCTTAGCGGCCTTTACGCTTTGGATCTTGACTCCTTAGTAGGTTGTGAAATTAGTGTATTGGGTCACAACCAACATACCTGTTTTAATGAACTAGGATAGAGGAAAATAGAAAATAGAAATGTGTCTTGCAGTTAATAAGGGTTTTTGTGAAACATTTGTTTTAGTTATATACAGTCAGTTCTTGTTATCTGTAGTAGTTCTATTCTATAAAGTCACCAACCCTGAATTAGTAATTACAAAGCCATTGCTCCCTGGGTAAATACAGGATTAGGTTCCTTTGTTCCTCTGGTCACAAAATTTTCATCAACAGATTAATACATACCCTTATTTTATGAGTGTTTCTGTATAAGGACACCTCATTTAATATATATGTTGATTCATTAACATTAAACTCTAGGCTAAAGCAGTATCACTCATACCTGAATGAAGCTTCTCGAACACATGTGTTTTTCTCCCTAAGGTACATCACAGCCTTCTTGTGCTGATGAACGCCAGTTACCACGTTAGCACTGTGCTTGGGGGCCATTTTAAACATGAAATCACCAATTTAAAAAAAGCACAAAAATGCAAAAAGTGTGACATTAAATAGGCCTTGAAAAGAACACTCGTTTACAGTTTGAGCTGAAGTAAGAAGACAGAGCACTTTTTTCAACCTCAGCTGGGAACACGTATGTCAGGTGCTTACATTTTCATCACTGTACACATGTCTGTGACTGACCACAAACATGCTTTGAGTATGGATTTGAGAGTTACAAATATATTTAGCAAGTAGGTGAATTTGCAAATATAGAATTTGTAAATAATGAGGATCAACTGTGTGTGCACGGACACACAAATATGTTTACCAGGTCTACGAGGTTATAATGTAAAATGTATTTCTCAAAAGAAAGTTTTTTGTTTTGTTTTGTTTTTTGACATACATCCCTAAATAATCAGAATGCTGAGGAATGACACAGTGGACATTGCTTTAAGATGTAACCAGTAAGCAGAATGGGGTTTAGAGACAAGCAGCCTAGATTAGAAGACTTCTATAGTAATCTAACCCCATGAAGCAATGAGGGCAAAAGTGGGCCTGGAGACTAGGGATAATTAAGCCAAGAAAAAAAAAATGATGACTTGGTTACAAATTGAGTATGTACATAAAGAAGGAAAAATTGATGATTATTCTGAAAGTATCTGGTTTAGAAATTAGAAGGGTGGTAGGTATAGTGAGGTATGTTGTATATTGGAAGGAATAGAGCTTTGGATGCTGGTGGAATCCAGTTTCAGTCTTGCCTCTATGACTTTATTAGACATGTGATCTTTGGCAAGTCATAAAGCCTTCTGCCTCATTTTTACAATCTTGCTATTTAAATATCAGGTAATTGCTACAATTAAGTGAGTCAATATACTATATATGTGACATTTGTAGAATACATTAACACCCAGGATATAGCTGCAATATAAATAGGTGCTATGTCTGTACTATGTGTAATTATTCATAATGTTTCTTATATTCGCATATTTTTATATATATACATGCAAAATATAGTATAATTACACCTGAAGAAATATTGGGACATCAAAGAAGGGTTAATCATCAGGACATGAAATTATGAGATGGCAATAAGGTTGAAAGGCCAGGATTACTATTAATGTGGATTATCAGTTTTTCAAAGCACTAGAGTACAAGTAATATATATTAAAATTGCCTGATAAAATTTAAACTTTCTTTGAGAATGCACAGTAGGATCTTGTAACCAGCCATAATCAGAAATATCCATTTTTACCCTATTGGCACAGCTCAAAATTGCTAGTAGAGAGAGGAACTTCTGGTTGATGGACTACCAAATACACAGGCTTTTACTGTAATTTGTTCTACAGGTTAAAGTTAGTATTGTCAAAACATGGCAGGCAACATTATAGGTTTTAAGGCTTCAGTATCTTTATATCTCCCATGGTATTAAATATAATTCAAACACAGAAAAATGCTCTTCTCTCATTATGTCTTTTCTTTTTGATGAGAGATGAATAGGCCCACTTGAGAAATGATTATATCGACTATTGTACTTTAAATTTTCTTTAGCACTACACAACTGGCAAGAAGTGGCAAGTCAGTAAGTCCAAATAGACAGCTGATGTATGATTTCATATCACAGATACTCTCTCTGCAGCACAATAGAACACAGGGTATTGAGTTATCCCCTAATGAATTAAAGTCCCTCTTGCATCCTTTACATACCGATTTCATTAATATTAATAATTACTAATTGTAGCTAACACTTGCCAATGCATAATGGGAACTACGTTTTTACAAATGTTGCCTAACAAAGACTTATTTTTTTCTGCATCTTGGTCATGGCACAGTCTGATAGCTTTCAAAGAGCAAGCCAAAGTGTCAAATGCTGTCCGGTTTGTAATGTCATGTTCGATCTGGAGCTGAGAAGTGCGGCCTCAGTCTGGCCTGTCTTTTATGTCACAGAAGCACAGAATTGTTAAACAATCTGGGGAAATTGAAAGCAGCAAATGTGCAATAAAATTTTCTCTGTAGTTCAGTGCTACATAACAAAAGAGACCCGTAAACTTTCTTCCATTCTGGCACTGGATGGTGACTTATCTGTGGGAACAGCAGCCACAACAGATGTAAAGAAAAACAGATAGAACTTTTAAAAAATAAACTTCAGGAAATAGTTTTCATGTCTTTACTTTTCCCTGTGTTTCAGCTAATGCTCAAAGCTTTCCTAAAATGTTCTGTTGGAAATAGTGAGACTGGAATAAGCTCTATTTTCCATTTTGTCCCCTTGTTACAGGGCTTTCAGATATCCTTAATAACCCTGAACTTGTAGAATGTTTTAATTAAGGACTTCATTGTTAGAGTATAATAACATAAACCTAAGATCCCTGTGTGATAATCATGCTTTGTTTATGGTTTTACAACAAACTTGTGTTTTATCCTGTTGGTATATGTATTGTATTTTGTCATTTCTTTTGACGATGCCTAAAAATCCCAGAAGCTTAAAGAAGGAGAGACAACCTCTGAAGCCACTTTGACTTTTCTTTTTTTTCTTGACAAAGTGTTTTATCTCTGAAGAATTCAGTTCAGTACATGGGTCTTTTGAGTACATTTATTGTACTGAAATGTCATATTTGCTTAGATCAAATGAAGAGCAACTACACTGAAAATAAGATAGATAGCTATTTTATAAAAGAATTTCTATCTTTCTCTGCCAGGAATGCTGTATGTTTTTTCCTTACATTAGGAAATGGGGATAATTTTGACACTTTCCACTTCATTTTAGAAAGAGCTTGTACTTTTGTCTTGTAAGGTAAATAAAAAAAAGTAAGCATGGTAGGGCACAGTGGCTGATGCCTTTAATCCCAGCACTTTGGAAGGCCAAGGCTGGAGGATCACTTAAGCCCAGGAGTTCGAGGCTGCAGTGAGCTCTGAATGTACCGCTCGCTGCATTCCAGCCTGGATGATAGACCGAGACCTTGTCTGTGAAAAAACAAAAAAAAGTGTGAGCAATACTGTTTATTATGAAGCTTAATTTGCATTGAAGTTAAATGTTAATAGGATTCTTCTGTCTTCTTTTTCTAACTCAGAAATTCCATTCTAAAGCCATGAAATGGGCAGGGCAAGGTAGGAGTCTGCAGCAGGGAGGAGGGCGGGGTTTGTGGTGGCTCAGAGCAACATGTCAGACCCGAGAGGGTAAGTACCGATAGGGCACAGCCTGTCAAGGGCTGTCAGAGCCTTGGCAGGGTGAGGAGGATGTTCACATGTGGGGACAGGCTGGTGTGGGGTTTTGGAGGACAAGCTGGGTGAAGCAGGTGTCTAGAAGTAGAGTGGATTGGAATATGGACCCCCAAAATACTTGTCCAAGTGCTAACTCCTGGTACCAAACTCTGTATTAATTTCTCAGAGCTGCTGTAACTAATTATGTTAAACTTGCTGACTTCATTCAACAGAAATTTATTCTTTCACAGTTCTGGAGGCCAGAAGGCCAAAATCAAAGTATGGGCAGGCTTGATTTCTTTAGAAGACTCCAAGGGAGAACTGTGCATCCTTGCTTCTGGTGGGTATTGGCAATCCTTGGAGTTCCTTGGCTTGTAGGCACATCACTTCAATCTCTGCTTCTGCTTTCACGTGGGGCTCTTCCCTCTGTGTGTCTGTGTCGCCTCCTTTTCTGACTCCCATAAGAACACTTGTTATTGGATATAGAGCCCTCCCTAATCCAGGATGGTCTCATCTTGAGATCCTTATCTTGGTTATGGCTACAAAGACCCTTATTCCAAATAAAGTCACATTTTGAAGTTTTGGGTGGACATGTGTTTTGATGTGCCACTATCCAACACACTACCAAATGAAAGGAGGTGACTCATCACATGGTTTTAGAGATCAAGAGGAGTGAGAATGGCATCCTTGTGAAGTGGTGGTTTCTTGTGGGGCAAGAAAGCTTAGCAGGATAGGATAGCATCTATGCTAGAGGTCACCCAGCATAAATGTCAGACCCCAAGTGGAGTGAGGAGGCGAGATGAGAGATTGGTTACATATGGTAGACTGATCAAATAGGTAAGTAAGTATATTGAGGGTGAGAGGGCCAAGATTCTGTCATAGAAGCAAATTACAAATATAAAAAAGGAGAAAATTATGGAGTTGAAGGTACTGGTGTGAACTTATAATTTGTAATAAATAAAGATATATTAATACATGGAGATGTAAATGTATGTGGGTATATGTGTGTATTATAATACCTAGCTCTGTTCACTGAAATAGACTGGCAACATATCCACTGCAATAGCAACTAGCACATTTAGCATCCATATCTTGGCTTCTAAATACCAGTCTTCACCAAAAAGAGAGAGAGTTTTTCTGGGAAAATGACCAGATTTCATAGAGGGAGTACATTGTATAGAGGGAGTACAATATCAAGCATTTTATACCAGAAAGTAAGGCAGTCCTTTAAAAAAACAATGAAGTCATGTCAAAAGGGCATAAAAGTCATCTTGAAGAAGCTCCCATAAGCCAAATTGGGAATAATTTGACCATCAAAATAAATGATAGTAATGTATTACAGCTCATTAAAATACAAAACCATAAGTCCATCATTATCAAAGTGAGTAAATTGAAAATTTGGAATGAATGAGATATTTACATACTTTCAAATCTATCCCCCACAAAATATTTACTAATCACAAGAGGGAAAATGAATACATTTTGAGTGGAAAAACATGGCAGATGCCACCTGAACTGAGTGATCAAAGTGAACATTGCCCGTGATAGCATAAATCAAAATTACTTGTCACCTACCTGATAGAATGCAATAAGAAACATCTGTGATATTCCTGTCAGATGCATCATCTAAATCTCATCATGCGAAAGCACAATAAAGCCAAATTGAGGCATATTCTGCAGAATTACTGGATGGTAATTTTCAAAAGTCTCAGTTTTGAAAGCCAGGGAAAGACTAATGAACTAATTAAGGCATCTAGAGAGACATGATAACTAATTGCAATGTGTGTTTCTGAACTGGACCCTTATTTTGACAATCAAATGGGGTCTGAAAATTAGAGAGTAGTAACATCTCACCATATCAATTGCTTAGTCAATACCCGGAGCAGAGTAAGCACTCAGTTTATGATGATTTTGACAACGATAATAATGACAATGATCACTGAAGGACCGCATGAAAAAATATACCTAGTATCTATCTACTTAATATCCTGGAATTCTAGAACAGGAATGTTCTGGATTCATGTGCAAAAAAACAACTGGTTCCCCAGGTCTAATCACATTAAATTGAGAGGTAAATTTAAATTATATATATTTTTTATCCAACAGAGAAATAAAAAGCACTTTGCCAAATAGTCAAACACTTGAGAACCAGATGACTAAACTATTCAGACCTAGGAATTCTAAAATTAAATTGTTTTCATGAAAGTCAAAAATTCAGTCTTCCAACAACCAAAGAAGAGGAATGAATATGAAAAGAGAGGCTGAATTGTCCGAACACTGAAGTGTTGGGAGCAATTCATTGAAATGTAGAGCTGGAAGAGATAATAGTAAGTGTGCCAAGATCCTTCGATAATGCCAGTTTGGAAGACTGATCCCTCATTTTCCAAGGGAAAAATAAATCCCAGTGTCATAATTGCATTCCTGTGTAGATCTTTGCTTAGGTTTTCTAAAGTTCAGAGCTAAAAGTAAGTATGTCATCCTTTGTATTTAAGGAAGTCTTATGGGTATCCTCACTCACTCATGGTGCAATAATATTCCTGCAGATTCTACATCTCCATCCATGGGCCACTGTTTCAGGAATCTCAGCCAGTGCAACACAACCTCAACCAACAAGAGTATGCAGAGAAAGGAGTCCCCTACCTGCCACAAAGCTGTTGTCTGAAAACTGTATCATATTGTCTCAAGTTGTCATTCGGTGTGAATTAGACCTTTTTAACATGTAATCTGCAACATGCTTCATTGTCTAATTTTCCAGAACCCCTCATATAAGAAACTGTATTATTGGTATAATCATCATGGTGAGGAAGTTGGTATGTGGGGGAGAGATGACAGGAGCAGAGAGTAAGTCATTGCTGGCTGCCTGACAGATAAAAAGGAAATGACAAAAAAAAAAAAAAAAAAAAAAAAAAAAAAAAAAAAGACACAGAAGAGTACTTAGTTGACCACACAGAAAAGGGAATTATAGGTAAGACAAAGATTCGTAAGACTCAAGTTCTAGTCTTATTTATTAGCTATGGGAGGCCTTGAGAGAGTTCTAGCATTAAGTCATCTCTCTTTATAAAGTAGGAACAGTAATAACTTCCCTGGCTATCTCACAACGCTCTAGTAGTAAGAAATAATTTTATAATTAAAGACTATTTTAGGGCTGATTACATTTTTGGGCAGTGGCTCATGCATGTAATTTCAACACTTTGGGAGGCCAAGGTGGGCGGATTGCTTGAGCCCAGGAATTCAAGACCAGGCTGGGCAACATAGACCTTGTCACTACAAAAGAAAAAAAATTAGCTAGGCGTGGTGGCATATGCCTGTGGTCCCAGCTACTCAGGAAGCTAAGACAGGAGGATCGCCTGAGCCTGGGAGGTCGAGGCTACAGTGAGCCATGATCACACTACTGCACTCCATCCTGGGAAACAGAGTGAGACTCTGTCTCAAATAAAGGAATATTTTACACTTCAAGGTTCTATACAAATGTAAAACATCATTCTATTACATATTTATAATGCTGATTATTCTTTAAATGACTTTAAAATGTTAATCTCTGCTAAGCCCATAGAGAAGTATATAACAAATTGGTGAAGGATTGGCATTAAAGATAGTCAAAATAAAACATAGAAATTATGGTAAATAATTCAACTGGTAAAATAATCTAAGTGGTAGTTGTCAGGTAAGTGGAAATTCAATCAGCTGATTGTTTAGGATTCTTGGTTGTAAGTGACAGAGACCTAACTAAAAGTATGTGAATGAAGCACATAACTGAGAAGTCTGTGGTATGGCTTAGCAGTCAGAAATGGGAAAATATTGGGACCAGTTCATGTTTTATTTATATTATCTTTGTTCCCAGGCAGTCTCTGCATGTAAGTGACAAAGATGACTATCTGCAAATATATATACTTTTTTGAAGGGCTATCTCAAGCCGTTCTAGAGAAGCACTGAAAGCTTCTTATACTTCAAGATAGTTTGCTTTCCCTGATTTGTGATGAGTGGAACACTGAACAGTGATATAGAAAAATATTCTGTAGTTAAGGGGTTGTTGTAGTATGGCCAGTGGGTGGAATCCAGTCCTCAGCCTGATTTTGCAAATAATCTTATAGAAACACAGCAACACCCATTTATTACACCTTGTTTATGGCTGCTTTGGGGTTACAATGGCAGAATTGAGTAGTTGTGACAGAGATCACTAGGCTCACCACATCGGAGATATTTACTGACTGACCCTTTATAGAAAGTTTGCTGCTCTTAGAGGAATGTGTGTTTCTAGTATCAGCAATAAACTTCTTGGATTTGTTTTGTTTTCTCATCTTTACAATGATAGTTGCAGACTAGTTGATCCTTGTGACCTGTTTTTGAATGCCACTGTGTATTCTGTCTGTCAGGGCTCTCTGATTCTGTTTCTTATGGTGCTGAATGCACAATTTAATGCCCTGGAATTTCCTTCTGTCTTCTGCTAAACTTATGTTTCCTCAGATAGTTAAAATCCTGTTCTACCTTAGAAGTCTCCAGAGTTATTTTCCTAAATTGAGAAGAACTGGCTTTGAAGTTAGTCATTATGCCACATACAACGGTTGAAAAGAGCATCTCTTTTATGCACTGTGTATATTTCAGCATCCACTCAGCTTCTTAGGTAGAAAAGGAAGAGTCTTCCACAGTGTATTTTATCCATATTTGGGTCAGAAACTCTCCTTTACCACGGAGGGTGATGGAAGAAAGATATGCAATGGTAACAGTAGGCAAGAGATGTAATAATCACAAAATTTGAGGCCAGGCCTGGTGACTCATGCCTGTGATCCCAGCACTTTGGGAGGCTGAAGTGGGTGGATCACTTGAGGTCAGGAGTTCAAGACCAGCTTGGCCAATGCAGTGAAACACCATCTCTACTAAAAAAATACAAAGAGTAGCTGGGTGTGGTGGTGTACATCTGTAATCCCAGCTACTCAGGAGACTGAGGCAGGATAATAGCTTGAACCAAGGAGGTGGAGGTTGCAGTGAACTGAGATTATGCCACCACTGCATTCCAGTCTGGGCAACAGAGTGAGACTACGTCTCAAAAAAAAAAAAAAAATCTAGAAAAAGATCTCCAAGATTCAATTCTCTAATTATTTCTTTTAAAAATGAGAAAAAATGACTTCTGGTCAGCTTTTACCTTCTTTTTCAACTGTTTTGGCAATACTTTCATATTGGGCTCTTAAAGTCTCAGGTAATAGGTTTCAAAAACCTCAGATAATAAAAGTATAAAAATAAAACATATTAAAGACAAAACCCAAGAATCAGCTTCCTCTTCCTTCTTTACTCTTTCATGGGTGTTGGCTCTAATTTCTCCATCTAGCTAGGCAGTTCTTTGCTTTTTATTGCTTGTTTGTTGATGACATTTGCCATTTGTAGCAATAGTAATAGAATCATCTATATGTTTATGGCCTTGTTGAATGTAGAAAAAGGATAGTGGCATTTTCTAATTGTGTAACCCTGTAACACCTTGAAGGGGACTGTAGATCATATGCTAGACCTTTTGTGTTTGTTCGTGGTGGGTAGATTGCTTTAATATACTTACCACATTATCCTAATTGCCAGCCTTTTGGGGAGGGCTATATATACTTGCTAATATGGTAGCATTTTTGTTTTAACATAGAGGTGACCCAAGGTAGACATGAGTGTTGTTCATTTTTGCCTAATACTAATAAAATTACCTAATTGTTGAAGCTTCAAGCTTGAATCTAATCATTTTATGTCATTTCAAGTACACCCTAGCATTTTAAAGCATAAATATCCTACTATCCTCAACAACTTTAGAACAAAAATAAATATTTTAACAAGAAAAAAGCATGCCATGACAAGCTGTAACTTAATAAAGAAAGACAAGGAATGGTCTCTATAGACCAAGAGAAAATGGGGCCTCAGATATATTTATACCAAAGGAATGTTATGAATGTAAAAAACAGCTTGACCCCCTTACCAAAAAAAACTCAAAAACCCTATATTTTGTTATCACAAGACTGTTTTAGTGAATAAAACAGTATGAATTGGTTTTACTTGTTTCCATTTAATACTTATTAACTTTATAATTATATTGCCTGAGGGTTTTAACTTCAAGTACAACGTGATGACTATAATAGTTTTACGCAAGGCAAATGGGAAAAACAGAAGTAATTTCTTTTAAAAAGTATGAAATATCTAAAAGGTATGACTCTTCAGTATATTAGCTCAGGTGAGCCAGACATGTAACTTCTCTTTCCATATTTAAGCCTAATGTTGCTTTCATGCCTCTGAGGGCTTGGAGTTTCCATGCCTTCTTAGGACATGCCACCCTCTCCACACCTGGATGTGTTCACCAACCCAGAAGCTCTTGGAACCCCATCATTTGGGGTTTTTATGGAGGCTCCATTAAGTAGGTATGACTGATTAAATCACTGGCCATTGGTGGTTGACTCAGTCTCCAGCCTCTCTTCCCCCTCTGGAGGTGAAGGGGTAGGAAGGTGAGGCTAAGTTCCAACCCTCCAATCACAAGGTTGGTTCCTCTGCAACCAGCCTTCATCTTGAAACAATTCAGGGCCCACCGAGAGTCACCCCAGTAGCATATTCAGATGTGATTGAAGTTGGGGCTTATTATGAATAACAAAAGATATTTCTCTCACTCTTATTACTCAGACAATTACAAGGGTTTTAGAAGCTCTTGTGCCGGGAACTGGGAACAAGGACCAAATACATATGTCTTCTTCTATTACAGTATCACAGGTGTGATACAGTAGGTAAATGGAGTCTCAGAGAGTCCCCCAGAGTATTCCGTGGATCCACAAAATGAAAAATAAATAGTTCTTCCCATGATCAAAAGTGGCCTGAAAATACTTGAGAATGAGTCATAACTAAAAAGGCCCTATAGTAGAAAAGAATGCACAGAGGACCGAATGTAAAAGAAGGCATCCCAGTCTCAGCTACTGTGGATGCATGCCAGTGCAGAAAGATGCTAGTGTGGCTACATGGTGCAGTGAACACCAAACTCCTGCGTGGCCCCACATCCTTGATACCTTAGCTCTATATCATCCCCTAAAACTTAGGTGTTATGACATTCAGGATATGCTACCCCATAATTTTTTAAGCTAAAGGAATTTGAGAAAACAGAAGCAGGAATGTAATTGCCCAGTGGATTCTTCCTGCCCTCTGCACAGACAAAACCAGTTCACTGAGACCATGGTATTGCAGTTAAGAAAGAGGAGTTTAACAGAAGGCTGGCCACATGGAAAAATTACAGTCACTATAAATTAGTCTCCCTGAAGCCTCAGAGGTCAGGGTTTTTCATGGATAGTTCGGTGAGCAGGGGATTAGGGGGTAAGTGCTGCTGACTGGTTGGGGATACAATCATAGGGGTGTGGAAAATGGTCCTTGTGTACTGAGTTACCTCTGGGTGGGAAGCCACGGGACCCATTGAGTCATGAGTCACGAGTCTGGGTTGGGTCAGTCTGAAAAACATCTCAAAAGACCAATCTTAGGTTCTAAAATAGGTGATATTATCTGTAGGAGCAATTGGGAAAGTTATAAATTATACGACCTCTGACCCCATGACTTCTGAGCAGTAAGAGATGATAGAAACTAAACCTACATTTTGTCAGAACTCGGGCCTCTTTCATAATCATAATCTTGTGTCCTTTCATTAAAAGGCGGTTTGGTAACTGCCCTCAAGCAAGGAGGCGGTCAGTTTTAGGGAGGTGCTATTATAATCCTGGCTTCAAAGTTAAGTTGTAAACTAAATTCCTCCCGCAATTAGCTTGGCCTACACCCAGAAATGAGCAAAGAGCCAGCCTGTGATGTTAGAAGCAAGATGGAGTTAGTCATGTTAGATTTCTCTTACTATCATAATCTTTACAAGGGAGGTTCCAAGAAGGTCATTCTACCTTTCCCCTCACGCTCCTCATGTGACACAGGTCATAAAGCCTAGGAAGGATTTTCTGACCGTTCCCTGAAGCAGGTCTTAAGACCCTCATTAGGGAGGTGCCATTTCTAAACCAAGAGAAAAGGCACATCCTTATGTCTGACACAGAGAAGAATCTGAACACGCAGGCCTTGCTAAGTTCCCCTCCGTTTATTTTCATTAGATCATGCCCCTTTGTTCAATCCTGTTTCTCCACAACTATCAATTTCTTCATCAAGCCTAGCATCAAAAATACAGGTTTCACGGTTTCTTTGGGTCTTCATTTCCTTATGAAGTCTCCTCTACCATGTAAAACTTAAGTAAGTTTCTCTGTTTTTCTCTTGTTGATTCTGTCCTTTGTTTTATGGGCCTCAGACATGAACCTAGTGATGAGTGTGGGGAAGATATTTCTTTTCCTCTACAGATGCAAAAGGGAAGAGGGAGCAATCCCTAAACTGAAGTTATGATCCAGGGATCAGAGGCTCAAAAGCAAAATTAGGTTTAAATGTAGAAAAATATGTTCCTCTTTCATTTTAGATCTCTAAAATGCCCAAATCTACCCAGCTGTTTCTCAGAAGTCTGTTTCCCGTCCACCCTCTGCTCCTCTGTGTAGTGAAACTGTCTCGTTTGGGAGTAAAATGGCCTGGCTTTCCTTATTGAATATACTCTCAAGACTATTACCTATTACTTTTTTCCATTCCTTCTTGAGAATTACGTTTTTTAAAACAAGAATTGACTCCATTTATCTTTTTCTTTTAGCTTTCTTCTGGGGTATGCCTTCTCTAAAGCAATGAATAAAAAATGCTTTAGCTGAATAAATGGGGCAGGGATCAAGGAATACAAGCTAATATTTCACAGTATTATCCTGCCATAAATAAAAGTATGGTTTAAATGACAGTGGTGGAGTTAGGAGTTACAGGTCATTGAAACACCACCTTATTCACTGCTACCAGCCCCTTGGCTTTCCACACGGCAGCAGAGAAGCAACACATAGAATTATGAGCCAACATTGTGACTGGAGAGGGGTTGAAAATCTCATTTGTTGTTTTCCTGTTGAAATTAGACCCAATTCTTTGGCGAAAGTGCTTACTTTTTTTTTTTTTTTTTTTTTTTTTTTTTTTTTTTTTTT